>NW_027635937.1:0-96096 GCF_903797595.1 Erithacus rubecula | reverse complement strand
TCCTTCCACAGGCCCTGGTGCCACCTCCCACCTCTGTCTTGCAGGCCTCCAAGGAAGCTATCCTGGCTATAGCAGAGCTCCGAAGTGGAAAGAGCTGAAGCACCTGTGCAGACAGAGCAGACATGGAGGATGTGGCGTGCTTGGTGAGACGAGCACCAGGCTGGGCGAGGATGCCACACCACATTCCATTGCTGGGGCTTGTGAGGCTCTGCAGCTGGGCCTGTACTGGGCCCAAAGCACTGGAGCTGCACCCTTGCCCCTGTATCAAAGAACAGCAGCATCCTCCAGGCTCATTCCCTCCATGGCCCTGCAGCATGAGGGCTCTGGGCAACGGGTGCTAGGCGAGGGGCTGCTCTGGCCAGCCGGGAGCCTCTTAGAAATGCCCCACACCCCTGTGCTCTCCCCAGCTGACCAAGGACAGCAGCAGGGCTGAACTAGTTCATGTGGGACAGCAAGCTCTACCTGCTGAGCCCTCAGCCCCCATGCGAGAGGCGGCCCTCAGGTTCATTGGTGAGTCCAGTCCCCAGGGTCCCTCTTGGGCAGCCTGGCCCCGTCCCCCTCAGCCCCTGGGGCTGCCACGGGCAGGGGCCTTGGCCTCCCTGTGCCCGCTGTGAGTGGCTTTGTGGCCGCCTTGCCCGGGCCACCCCCGGGCTGCTGAGGGGCTCAGGCAGGGCCAGGGGCCACGCTGCTGGATGTACACTGGGGAGCAGGGGCTGATGGAGCTCTGTGCCCAGGGCTGGCTGCGCGGCACCTGAGAGAGCAGAGTGAGGACACCCTGGCTGATGTCATCTTGAGTGAGTGGGGAGCCAGGGCCTGGGGGAGCCGAGGGGTCTCTGCACATACAGGGGCTCATCTGGGCTCTCTTTGTGTTGCAGAACTTGAAATACTGCAAGCAAGAGAGAAGGATGCCTCTATCCGTTGCCTGGCAGCTCAGACCAGCTTGATCCTAAAGTTTGTAAAAGAGCAGCGAAGATCAAGATTCTCCCTGCGCACGCTGTGCTGCTGGCGCCACTGAGCAGAGAGGAACCTTCACATAAGGCTTGTCAGGGACACAAACTCAAACACCTGCTGAATCGTGAGGTGTGAAAGGATGTCCTGGCTTTCTAAGCTCCTTCTCAACGTGCAGCCCAGCATTCCCGTGACTGCTGACTCCACCATTGCCCTGACAGTAGGGGCCCATTCCCCACAGCCCCTGAGCATGGTGTGAGGTGGTCTAGAATAACTCTGGGGTCATGGCCAGTCCCCTCCTGGCTCCTGCTCCAAGGCTGAGCTGCCCACCCTCAGCCCTTCTGCTCTCCTGCCGGCCTCCCCCAGGCTGGTCCCAATAAGGACAGAGGTGCTGCCTGTGGAGAGATCCAGATCCCAGTCCTGGGGAAGCCACTGGGCCATCTTTTCAAGTCATTCAGGACAGAATGACTGCTTGATGGATGGCCTCTGCACCCACTTCATCTGTCAGCAGGAAGGTAAGAGAAGCTGTGGTGGGTTGCATCCCTGCACACAGCCACGTCCCCAGTGCTCCTCCTCCTGGGCCTTGTGATGGCCCCTGGTGTGCAGACATGGGGGCTCATATGGGTTCTGCTTCTTCCACAGAATTTGAAAGATTGCAGGCCAGAGAGAAGGATTGTGGGTGCTCAGACCTGGGTGTCTAAAATCCTAAGAGAGAAGTCAGTGTGGCTGGATCCAAGCCCTGCCACAGACCCTTCTGAACCATATTTAATTCTAGAACCTGAATTACTTTATATATATCTAATTTATACTGGTAAACAAAATGTAAAAATTACATTGATTATAAATATATATAATTACATATAATTATATGAGTAAATAATATATTATCTCATGTATATAAATTATATATATTGTGAATATATACTATATATATTAGTTAGAGATATCTTTGGTTTTGAAATAAAATAAAGAATCTATTTAAACTTTATTATGGAAAGCTTGATGACTGCACCGCAAGTAGCTCTATACACAAGTATAGTGCAACATTTTTGAGGCAATATAGAAACACTTATGGTAAAGATAGCAGAGCAACTTGAGGAAGAACAGTGAGAATTTCAGGTGAGAAATGTAAGGAGAAAAGGGTGGAAAATGTGAGGGGACAAAATGGTGGGGAAACATGAGGGGGAAAAGCAGTGGAAAATGTGAGAGGACAAAAGTCCAGAAAACAACAGGAGGGAAAAAGGGTGGGAAACAACAGCAGGTAATAAGGGCAAGAAACTTGGGGAGAAAAATGGTGGGAAATGGAAGACAAAAAAGGACAGGAAACTTGAAGGAAAAGGATGGGAAATGAGAGAAAGAGAAAGAAAGAAAGAAAGAAAGAAAGAAAGAAAGAAAGAAAGAAAGAAAGAAAGAAAGAAAGAAAGAAAGAAAGAAAGAAAGAAAGAAAGAAAGAAAGAAAGAAAGAAAGAAAGAAGAAAGAAAGAAAGAAAGAAAGAAAGAAAGAAAGAAAGAAAGAAAGAAAGAAAGAAAGAAAGAAAGAAAGAAAGAAAGAAAGAAAGAAAGAAAGAAAGAAAGAAAGAAAGAAAGAAAGAAAGAAAGAAAGAAAGAAAGAAAGAGGGTGTGAAACAGAAGGGAAGAAAGGGTGGGAAACATCAGGGAAAAAACTAATGGCAAATGTAATGGGACAGAAGGGCAGGAAACATGAGAGGACAACATGACAAGAAATGTGAGGGGGGAAAGGGGGAGATAGTGTGAAGGGAGAAAAGAGCAGGAAACTTGAGGGGGAAAAGGACAGGAAACATCAGGAGAAAAAGAGAGGAAACGTGAGGAGGAAAAGTGGGTGCAAAAGATAAGGAAAAAAACCCAGGAAAGATGAGGCCAAAAATAACAGGAAATGTGAGGGAACAGAAGGGTGGGAAATCTGAGAGGAAAAATGGTGGGAAACTTGAGGGGAAAAGGGCAGAAAATGTGAATAAAAAAGGGGAAATGGAGAGACAAATTACATGAGCCCAGGGTCCTTTGTTCAGGATCCTGCTGGGATGCAGCAGCTTGAGCAGTTCCTTTGTTACTGCACCTTGAATAAATGGCATTCTGGAATGAGACATCTGAGACTCTGCCATGGGAAACCTGGGGTTGAAGCAGTGAGGAAACCTGGTCTGACTGTGCAGCTGCAGGGTGTGGGGACTCAAACGGGACATGTGGAGTCACTGGAACCACTGCTGTGAAGGGGCTCCATTCCCAGCAGTTAAAATCTCTTGCCTTGGGAGTTTTCACAGAGTCTCGGGAGTTGTATGAAGCAGAGTGACAGAGTTCCCTGGCAGGTACAAGAGAGATCTTTATTGCAAAAACCAGGCCTTTTAAAACACTTAGGCCATTATCAGTTGCATTCCATTTAAGCACAACAAATGTAATTCAACCAACCACCATACACCACGATGTAAACACATAATGGTTACATAACTTGTTTTCTTCCACTAATTCAGCTGAGTCACTTTCTCATAGTCCTTTACTACTTAGCCAAAGTAACAGGCCTGAACCATGATTTTACAAGAGTGTCAAGGCCCTTATTTTGTAAGGCTTTTCCTACAGGTAACACTGTGTCACAAAGGACCCTGCACCATACTGGCACTGGTGTGATCATAATTTTGACCAGAAATGAGAAGAGATTAGCAAGAGACTGAGTTGTGGAGAAGGGGGCCAGGGTGCTGGTGACAGCGTGCACGGCCGGTCACAACAGACACCACTGCAGGGGATCAGCCAGAGTAGCTCCCCACCCCTCGATGGTGAAACACTAATCTTAGAAAATTAGGATTTTAGTTACCTTGCTGAAAATAATTAAAAGTTAGAAGTTAGAAGGGAGCAGTTATCTGAAACTTAAAAAAATGATTGTCATTTTGTTTGCTCAGCTGTGCTTGCAATGGGAAAAGATGAAACTAGCAAATAGATCCAAAGAAACACAAACAATTGCAATCTTATTCAAAGAAACTTATTCAAAGTCACAAGGGAAATTAGAGTTCTCTCAGAAGTCATTTGTATTGTCATTGATAGAAAAGGTCAAGAGTTCAGGGCATGGAAGATTCGCCTTACTTCCTCTTTTTAAGCCCTCTTCCCACAAAAACGACCCCAGACTTAATTCAAGAAGGCAACCACGCATGCTCAATATCCATTCAAACTAATTACCATGGAAGCAGGGAATGGGAGGTGCTGGTATTATGAATATGTAATCATTCGAAGCTTTGTCAATAAATAGACCCTGTGATCACCTGTGATTTTGCAGTGCATATTAGGGGGCTACCCCACGCTCCTGCCCAGCACTGAATAAACACACACTTTCTAACTTTAAACTGTTAGAGAGTCTTTTGTCCGTCACAGTTGAGTATTGGTATTATACCAATATTCATATTTTGGTTAATCACTTTCTTCCTGCATCATGCATTCACTGGCAGCTCCAGTGACCTGACATGTCCCCAGTTTAGTCCCCACACCCCCCACTCACACGGTCAGACCATGTTTCCTCATCAGTTCCACCCCAGGTTTCCCGTGGCCGATGTCTGATTTCACAAAGCCTTTAATTTATGGTGTAATGACACAGAAACAGCTTGAGCTGGTGCATCTGAGCAAAGTGTCCCTTGGGCTCGTCATTTTTACCACCCTTTCTGATGTTTTGCACCTTTTCTTCTGCAACCCTTTTCTCCCCCCTCATTTCACACCACTTTTTCTCTTACAGTTCTCACCCTTCTGTCCCCTCATGTTTTTCACCTTTTCTCCCCTTCTATTGTACACTCATTTTTCCTCTCATTTCCATCCATCTTCCCTCCATTTTCCTGCTGATTTTTCCCTTCAGGTTTTCTGCCCTTTTCCTCCCTCTTGTTTCCCCTGACATTTCCTATCCTTTTCCCCCTCGCATTTCCTTTCCTTTTGCCCCCTCTTGTTTCCCACTTTTTAGCTAACATATCCCACCATTTAGTCCTCTCCTATTTACCAGCTTTTCCCCCTCACATTTCCAGCCTACAAGTCTTTCTTTTCCTCCCAAATCTTCTGCTCCTGAGTCTCTGTGTCCATGCATCTCACTGCCATCGCAGACCTTGGTGTCCTTTGCTATCCATCATGTCTGGCAATTCAGGGCTCTTGCTGTGTCTCTCAGTGTCCATCCACCTCGCTGCCATCCCTGGGGTTCTGTCCTTTGTCACACAAAGTTTGGCAGTTCAGAGCCTCTGGTCTCTCTGGGCTCCAACCCAGAGCTCAACCTGCCTCTCAACCTGCATCTCATCTGCCTCTGGAAGTGCAGCTGCAAACCCAGAGGTGTTCCTCAACGACAGAGCTCTGGGAGTCGAGCTGTGTGGGGACACACACAGTGTTCTGCATTTCTGCTGCTACCTCTCTGCTGTAACCTTTTGGAAAACCGTTTGGGGGTGAGAAGCTTCCTGTGTTGCAGTTTCAGAGACAGGCATGCAACTGAAAGCACTGAAGTTCATGCAACAACAGCCAACTTTTATTGAGTACTGTGCTCCTTACACAGTTTTGAAAGTCCACACGGTCAGTCCTGATTCACTGAATTAGTTGCCTTCTGGCTAACTGGCCAATAGCTGCCCAAACTGCCTGCATCTGCTGTCCTATGGCTCAGACTGGTCAAGTTATATAATTAAGGTAGTTATATAATTAGTTATATTTCAGTTATAAAATTATCATTAGGATTATTCAGCCATTACATTCCTGCAGTTTCTCTTGCCTTCTCTCATCCTTCTTTGGTTTAAATGAGTTTCTTATTTTTTTTCTCTAGGCAGTTCTTCCTGCATTTCATCTAATGTTTTAAAAATCCAGACTTTTCATTTGCTACAACCAACATGAAAAAATTGTGTCAATCAAAGCCTGACAGTCAATGAGGTGGAAAACAATGCAAAAACCTAAAGAAATAGTTATTGATGGTAAAATGTCATTCTCAATGGAGTTCATCAAAATTTTATTGCACTAATTGACAGTTTGGGGTACATGTAAAATTTCACAGCGGCTGAAGTCTGTTTTGCATCAGGCAGCTCCACAGGCAATCCCACTGCCCTCAGGGGCTGCCATTGCCCCTGTGCTCACTGGATCCCAAAAGAACAGGCTGCCCTGCAGGAGAAGAAACGTGGCTCCTCCTAGGGAGAGCCTCAGCAAGGGGGTCTGTAGGAAAGGGACAACCCACCGCAGGACATTTCTTGGTGAACTCTAGATAGAAAGAGTGGAAAACTGTCTGTGACTCAGGTTTTGGCCTTGAAGCTGCTGCTGTGCATCTCAGTTTCAAGACAAATTTCAGGAGAAAATGCCTTGCAATGACTGCAGGGGGCACTGTGGCTCTGCTCCGGCCATCTTTGTCCACGTTAATGATGGTGGGCACAGCTGGTGGATGGAGAAGGGATGGAAAAGGGACGGAGAAGGGATGGAGAAGGTACTTCCTTTACAAATTCACAGGAGCACCCAGTCCTGGTGCCTCCTCTTGACAGCGAAAGGGGCTGTAGCAGGAAACCTCAGAAGCAGCAGGCTGGAACAACAGGGTGTGCTCCCCCAGGACAGCAAGAAGGAGGCAGCAGAAACTCTGCAGCTGCAGCTGGACTGTCAGACCTCTCAGGAGGCAGGAACAAAACAGCTACAGTGCAGAAAAAATCCCTGCAGCAGCAGTAGAGGCATAGTGGGGGCTTGGCAGCAGCAGCCCAGCTCCCAAACACAGCTGGGAAAGGGCTTCTCGAGATTTCTCACTGGCACGGTCAGGAACCTGGGTCCAGGCTATGAGGAGGGGAGCAGCCCCCAGAGAGAAACAGGGTGTTCCTGAGTCCTGCTGTGCATACACTGGTTCTGGGCTTTCTGACAGCAGAGCAGCAAAATAAGCCAAGCTGGCAAGCTAAGTCACAGTGCCAAAGCAGCAAAACTGAAAAAGAACCAGGTAAAACTCACAGGAACAGCAGGATCCCTGGTGAGAGATACCGGCTGCGTATGTCCAGTCAAACAACCCGAGCCGAAAAGGGAGAGGGCTGCCTCCCACCCCAACTCTGGCTCCCTCTGGAAACCCCAGCTTGGCTCCCATTCATCATGATAGCCCCACAGCCAGGGAGGATGGGGAGTGTGGCAGGGACAGCCACCACCCCGGGCACAAACCAAAACAAAGCAAAACAAAACCCCAAAAATGGTGTGTGATAATAAGCCATCCCCATGGCACCACAGTTTGCAGGGAGCTGCAGTGTGGCACGGCCCTGGCTGTGCCCGGGAGTGCTCACTTTGGGGAAGGTGTTGGTCCTGGCTGGCACAGGGAGCTGCAGCGTGTGGGGAATTAATCCCTTCTGGCCTCCTGCCCCAGAGGTCCCCCAGGCACCAGCCCTGCCTCACACTCTTGATGCCATTGTCACTTAACTGTATTGGGTTGATGTGGCCAGAAATGCGTATTCTATCAACATCTGTTAAAACTGGGTGGGGTAGTGATTCCTTATCTCTATGGCACATACCATCTGCTAATGAGCCATCTTTAAGACAAGATGGGGCAATTATCTTTATCTTTTCCACAACCCATCCTCCCTCCAGGAAGATACCATCTGCTGCTGGGCCATTGAGTCCCAGTGCATGACTGATAAAGTTATATCATCCCACTGGGAGATGCTCCAGCCAGGGGGAGGAGCCAAGCCTTTCCTACCTAGAAAAAATCTGAGATTTTGGACAACAAGTTACTTTCTTTCCACTGGATTCCAGAGAAAAACCAGACATTTCCACATAATCTCTGGACCTTCAGAGGAAAACTGTATCTTCTACAAAACCACTGCTTCAACTGAACCACATCTGCCATTGCAGGAGGATGCAGCCACCATGTAATGGGACTGCTACCAACACCCTGACACAGGTTGCCAGGTTGTATTCTGACTGTCAGTGTTTTGGGGATTTTTCTTTGTAATACTGTATTTCTATTTTAATTTTCCTAGTAAAGTACTGTTATTCCTAATTCCCGTATCTATGCCTGAGAGCCCCTTAATTTCAAAATGATAGTAATTTGGAGGCAGAGTGTTTATATTCTCCATTTCAAAGAGAAGCTTTGGCATATTTTGTCAGATACCTGTCCTTCAAACCAGGACACCTGCACATGTAAGGACTCGGGTGAGGGGGGAGGTGTTACACACTAAATGTGTGGCAGGGAAGGAGAGAGAAGTGGGGCTGATCTGGGCATAGGGACAGAATGGATGACAGGACTATGAGTATGGCTTTCTTGTGGCATCTCCTTCAGCCACTGAGAGTGCAGGAACTCTGACCAGTCATGGAACCAAGGGGTCATTATGACACTGCAGGGCCTCATGGAACCAAGGAGATCAGTGTCTCCACTGATTTACTCCATTTGATCATAAATCTGACAGGAATAAGATTAATGTGTCTTTAAAAACTGGCTGTGTGAATCTCCTTGTGGATAAAGCCAGATACTTGTCCATAGGAAATGACAAGGGAACACATTAATTTTAGAAAGCTTTACTAATTGACATGGACTGCTGCTCAGCCAAGGTTGTGCTAAACTCCTGAACTTTGAGAAGAAAAACAAAGACTTACTAGGGTTATGAGTGTTAACTTCTCTGCCCAGGGCAGACTTAAAGGTAATTTTGATTACCATGTATCATATGTTGTAGAATGGGTTACAAACCAAAGGGGGACATGTTTATAGGTGGATACAGAAGTCTGTACCTTCCAAATACTTCAGCCAATGGAGAAGGGAGGAGGGTGTGATGTGGCTGTGAAATAGAAGTCTACTTGCTTACAGTAATTGAGGGAGAGCCCCAGCCCCCCAGACATATTCCTTTGTTCATTAATAAAGTCACTTTTACAGGACTCCTCTGTCTCCTTTGTGGACACTGACCCCCTGGTCACTGGTCCCCATATGGCTCCCTGAGGGCCACCAACTCTGAGGGGTTCCCAGTTTGCAAAGGATCCCTTTCCCAGCACTCTCTGGGGACTGCCTGCCAGACACTTCCCACCCACAGCACAGACCCTTTGTCCAGACTCTCACACATCACTTTCTCCAGGAGGAGGCTGTGGGAAACTCTATCACAAGCTTTGAGACACCCAGGTGGACGATGTCCACTGCTCACCCCACCCAGCTGAGCTGGAGACTGTCCTAGAAGGTGATCAGGTTTGTCGAGTCCCATTTGCCCTTGGTGAATCAGTGCTGGCTCTTCCCACTCTCCTGCATCATCCTGATATTTCCCAAGAGGATAGAACCTTCCCAGGGACTCAAGTAATGCTGATGGGCCTGCAATATCTCCTTTGGGATGTGTGATGGGTCCTTCCAAGGCCAAATATAAGGAAGAGAAGTAGCCAGAGGAGCTGTTGACACCCCATCCCTGGGAGTGTTCAAGGCCAGGCTGGATGGGTCTTGGAGCAACCTGGACTAGTGGAAAGTGTCCCTGCTCATGGCAGGTGATGGAATGAGATTATCTTTAATCTTACCAACCCAAACCGTTCTATCATTCTATTCTGAGAACTGCCTTCTCCTCCTCCTGACACTCTCCTGCATCTCATCATCTTCAAGAGGATCATGGAGAGAAGACCAAAACCAAAGTTCAGCAAGAAGGAGGATGTGCATTGGGGGACAGGCTGTCTGCACATCTGGAGAGCAGAACAACGAGGGGACTTGGTGTATGGCTTCAGAGAAGACAGGAAACAAGGGATGGAGTGGCACAGAGGTGATATGGACACGTGGACATGCTCTGTTGAAAACAGTGAAGCTAATAAGGCAGAGGAGTGATCCAGATAGTAACCAGAAACTGAACTTGGCTCCATGAATTCAAAAATTCTAATTACTTTCCAAACCCATATCTATGCTAATAATTAAAGTCAATTCAACTCCACCTAAATATTGAAGGAAATTATCTGTAACATTACCTTTGCTCGTCCTGAATAGAAAACAATATAAATAATGCTTCAGTGGGGAGGGAGATGAGAGAAGAAACTATCATAACTTCTGGGGTTGCTCTATGGGATGTGTTAGTTTTTGTCCAATTAATCAAACCACAAAGTTAAATTTAGCAGTGATTTATTAATAATAGCAATTGTGTATAAATGAATAAAATCAAAACATATGAGTTACATAAATTTGAATAATTACAAAATTTAGCAGCAATTCAAGTATAATAGGGTTCAGTTGAATAAAGCATAAGCAAAACCGACCGGGGGTACAGGCAGGGCCATTCCTCTCACACCGTACCAAATCAGCCAAACTAAACTCTCACTTACATACTGTTTACTAATGCATATTAACACAGAATTTTCTAGAATGCTCCTCCTCATTTCCATTCCTAAAATCTACGTCACTCTGTTGTGTTGTGCATGTGTCACCAGTGGCTGGGGTCTCTCCTCCTTTCGGGGGTGTTGTTTCCAATGAAGGCTCTGGGTCTTCCTCAGTGTTCACTGTGTGACCTCGCAGGTGGCACAGGAGCACTGAGCTTAGAGTTATATAATAAATAGATGTCCCCGAAACAGGCCTTAGTCCAGTGTCCAGTGGTTTGGAATCCTGCCAATTTGTCTCAATTCAAGGTCGAAAACCTATTTCTAGACACTTTTTCTTACACCTGTACCCTTCCCATCCTGCCTCCCACCTAATATCTGGAGGATGTTTTTTTTCTGCTTTGTTTAACCGTTTCCTTTATCTTTTTCTTGCTTTATAGCAATTAAATACAATTTTTGATTAATTACAATGGAACAATTTTGCCAATATTGTTACAATTTAATTAGCACGAATCACATATGTAACACATGGAATCACCCACTGGGATACCTCAGGGTCTCCTGGCTGCCAGCAATCCTTGTGACACTGCAGCAACCAAGGGGACATTGTGACACTGTGCACTTCATGGAACTGAGGGGATGCTGTGAGACTCTGGTGCCTAAAGATGCTCAGGGGCCATTGTGACACTGTGCCCTGTGGGAACAGGGGGACACAGTGACCCTGTGGGGTCTCATGGAATCCAGAGGCCTCTGGGACCCAGCGAGGCCACTTGGAACCAAGGATCCATTGGGACACCTCAGGGCCTTGGGCTGCCCGGGGATCCTCGGGACATTGTGGGGCCTCAGGAAGCAAAAGGGAACCTGGGACACTCTAGGCCCTCAGGAAACCAAGTGGTGTCAAAAACACTGTGCCAGCTCCTGGTTCTCAGTCTCTTCTGAGCCTTGTGCCCATCTACAAAGAGGCAAAACTGGGCAGCCAGACCCTGTTGATGCAGAGTATTCCCGTCTCCTTGGGAGGACATTCCTGCCACCTGTGGTGCTGTGTGTTCTCTCTGCTCCCTGGGGGAATTGCATCCTACAGAGACACCGACCCCTCTGGTAGCTGACACCACAGTTCCTCCTCTGGGGTGGCAGCAGAGACATCTTTTGCTCCATCATGTTGCTCCAAGCAGGCCTGGAATGTTTCCAGGGATGGGGCATCAACCACCTCTCTGGGAAACCTGTGCCAGTGTTTCACCACCCTCAGCAGGAAAAATATCTTCCTTTTGTCCAGTCTGAACTAATCCTGTTCTAATTGAAAACCATTTCCCCTTCTCCAGTTCCAACAGGCCCTACTAAAACACTTCTGCTCACATTTCCTGTGAGGTGCCTTGAAGTCCTGCAAGGCCACATTGGGGTGTCCCCATGGCCTTTTCTGCTCCAGGCTGAACAGCCCCAACTCTCCCAGCCTGTCTCTGTCCCAGAGGTGCTCCAACACTTGGAGCATCTCAGCCTCCTCTGGAGCTGCTCCATGAAGTCTCCATCTTTCCACAGCTGAGGACTGTGTGGTACATTTCTCACACAGAAGTGCCAGTCAGTCAGGATGGGAAATCCCTCACTGCTGAAATGCTGGTAGCAGCTGCAGGGACAGATCTGCACAGCTCAGACACAGCCCCAGGGAGGCAGGGACATTCCCGTGGTGTCCCTGAAGCTGCAAGGCCAATCTGGCCACAATGGGAGCTTCTGTGCCCGTCCAGCTTGTTCTCCCTGGGCTGTTGGCACATGGCCAGTGGCTGTCCAGTGCCATCCCCCTGAGTGGCACTGATCTCCAGGGAGACCTGGACCTGTCCTCAGCCAAAGTTCTGCCATCAGGACCCTGTGGACACTTCCTCAATTCCATTCCAAGAGCAGACCAGCACACCAATGACATCAGAGCACTTTCCATCTGCTCAAGAATCCCCCATGGGGACACTCTGCTCCCTCATCCCTGGGGCACTGCACAGGAAAATCTTCCTGGGCCCTGCAGCTCCTTGGACAAGTTCCAGGAATGCAGTCACCTGAAATGTTTGCCCAACTGCCCACAACACATCTTTGCTGGATCTGCAGTGTCCCTGTGGATAGAGAGAAGCAAAAGCCTTCATTAATGTTGTGGAATGTCAAACATAAATTGAAGCCATGGACAGCTCTGAGGAACCACTTCTCAGGGGATTTTCACTTCTTGGACACCCCTAATGCTGAATGTCCTCCTGGTCCCAGGCCCTGGGTAAACAGGGCTCATCAGAGATGCAGGCAGAACACCAACATCCCTCCCCTTGACTGGCACCTCTGTTTGTCCAGCTTGATCCCAGTGGCTGCCTGGGGACAAACACCAGCTCCCCCACAGCCCTGGGCATGGGCACATCCTGCTCTGGGCCATTGCTGGCCTGGGCCCAGGGCCAGGGCATGGCAGAGACACTGAGTGGGGACAAGGGCCCTGGGGAGCTGTGGGCAAGTACCAGAGAGGGACAGGGCTGGAATGGGAGCCTTGTTTGGGATGGGGTCCCTGGCACCCCCATGTGTGGCAGCTGGGCAGAGCAGGACCCAGGGGCTCTGGGATGGCTCAGTGGCTGCAGGTGTGACAGGGTGAGGGGCTGGGAAGGAGATATTCCTGTCTGGAATCTGCTCTGGGGATGGAGACTGGACTAGTTTGGTGCCTGCAGGGTTGATAAATGGGGTGCTGTGGATGTGGGAAGTGCCACACCTGAGTAATTCTCCAAGCCTCAGCCTCACCTTCAGGTGATCACAATCCCCCAGCAGTCTGGGGGCTGCTGGAAGATGGATTGTGTTGGAGCACGGATTCACCTGTCTCCAGCTCCCTGCCCAAGCCCTTGGCCCCTGCAGGTTCCTGGGCCCTTGCAGGGGCAGCTGCCCCATGCAGGAAGCTGAAGGGATGATGGGTGAGGGGGCTGGATGCCTGTTACAGGTGGGACAGACTCTGTGCAGGGCTGGGCTTGGGGCCAGGGCTGGGGGCTGTGCCAAGCCAGGCTTTGGTCTGGGGGCTCCCAGGGAGGGCACAGGGAGGAGTCCTGGAAGGGATAAATGTTCTCCTCACCTGGCACAGCCTCAGCCAGCACTGCCAGTGCTAGAGGAGGATGAAGGTTGCTGTGCTCAGCATGGCCCTGCTCTTCTCACTCCGGCTGTGCCCCCTGGCACAGGCCAAGGAGGGGCCCCAATGTCATGGTGTCCCCACATCCCATCCTTTGTAGCTTCCCATCCTTGGTGTCTTCTGAAATCTCCCTGGGATCTCCTCTTTGTCCTACCCAGAGTCCATGAATGCCCTCCCACTGATCATTCCCAATTGCTTTCCCTTTTTTCCCCTCAGTCCCTTGCTTTTCTCCCTGGCCACTGCAGTGCTGTCTCCTGGCATCATTCCTGGATTCACCTGGCACTCACAGACCCTGTCCCAGTCTTGTCTTCTCCTCCTCTGTCCCACTTCTTCTGCCCACTCCAACCCCCTCTGTTTCACTCCCATGTCCCTACACTGCAATTCCTTTCTCCCCTGCATCCCACACAGGGCCCCTTCCACATCCCCAGCCCAGTCCCTTGGCCTCCCCAGTTCACTCCAGTTCAGTGTTTTGTGTCCCTCCTGCCTCACCACAACCCTTTGGAGGTCCTGAATTCTCATCCCTTTTCCTGTCCCCTCCCCACTCCCTTTGGTCCCTGCACCTTTGTTGCCCCACAGACCCACATGATCCAATCCAGAACCATGGTTTGTTCTCCTTTCCCAGGCACTCCTGCGAAAAACTGAAAATTATCTGTGGCAGGTGAGGTTGTTTGGGATTGGAGGGCATCCCCTCAGGGATTTGGGGTGTCAGTTCAGTCCCCTCATCCCTTGCTGGCACCAGGCACATCCCAGTGACAACTGAGGTCTCCTGATCTCTCTGCAGATGGATTTAGAAAATTTTGAGATCCTGAAGACACCTCTGGTGGGTACCATGAGTTCTGCCAGTTTAAGCCCTTCCCCTTGCATGGCCACCACACCCCAGACTATCCCAATCTCTCCCAGCACAGCCCAGTGCACTTTTACTGACATCCCATACAACATCCCTGCCCCATGGATCTTTCCCAGGGACCCCATGCCCAGGGTCCCCCATTGCATTCCCATCCCTGTCACCCCAGGAGCCCCTGGCTGACCCTGGGTGCAGCCCCTGCCCCAGCTGTGCCTCTGGGCCAGGACCCCAGTGCAGGCCAGGAGCACAGCAGCTCCTGCACCCCATTGCTCCCACAGGCCCCTTCTCCAAGGACCCCCCTGCTTTCCCCTTTCCTCCCAGTCAGCCCAGTGTCCCAGTGTGTCTCTCATGCCGCTGTTGTCCCCAGCCCCCTGTGGCTGCAAAGCTGGTGGGTCCTTTGTGGCAGAAGTGCCTGGCTCTTGCTTTCCATGGGTAGGTCAGCAGTGCCTGCAGAGAGAGGCTTGGGACAAGGCCCCTCTCCTGTCATGGTGGCTCCTGGTGGGTCACGTTCTGGGCTCTGTGTTTTAGGATTGCAAGAGTTGGTGACATCCATGTGCAGCCTGCTGCAGAGGCATCAGGGGTTGATCATCCCTGAATGACTCCCCTGTTTTCCATTGTGCCCTGAGAAATTTCTCATGAATGATCAATAAACCCCTTCAGCAAACCTATAGATCTGTGTGTGTGTCCATGTGTCTGGATTTCTATAGCCCTGGCATTCTGCTGGCCAGGGCATTGCAGAGACGCTTTGTGAGGACAAGGGCCCTTGGGGAGCTGTGGCAGGTCCCAGCCGTAGCTCCCCTCTCTCGGCAGCTGGCGGACACCGCCGGCCCCAGTATCGGGCAGAGCCATCTTGCCATGGCCGCCCACAAGGGATTTGTGTACAAAACCAATTTTAGACAAAGATGATTCTGTGACAGGTAGAAACACTGTTCAAGTGCTGTATCAGGATGCTGTGCTTGGAGTGGGGGTTGAACACCTCAAACAATGCTCTATTTTCAAAGCTGTCATGGTAGATAGAGGAATCAGGCTGATTTTGGTGTTGAGGAAATGCTGAAAGCAGCCTGACTCATTTTAACTCCTCCTGTCCTGTCTGTTCTCCTTTCTTGCCCCTTCCACTCACTGTGTTTTGTCTCCCCCAGGCCCCTGGTGCAGAGCCTGGCTCTGTGCTCTCCATCAGCTCCTGGCTGGCACTGCCAGGCTGGCATGAGGAGCCCCTCAGCCTTCCCTGCTCCGGGCTGGACAAGCCCAGCTCCCTCAGCCTCTGCTCACAGCCAAAGGGCTCCAGCCCCACCTTGGAGGCCCTTCCCTCAGCCTGCTCCAGCTGCCAGACATCTTTCCTGCCCTGGGGAACCCAAACCAGCCCCAGTGACCTGGATAATCCACGTCCTTGATGTCCGGGTCACACAGCCCTGGCCCCTTGTCCCCATATCAGGCTCTGGGGTTGATTTGTGGAACATCCTTGGGGGAGGCTGTGGCTCCAGGTGGAGCAGGGAGATACAGAGGGACAGGGGACCCTGCTGGGCATGAACAGCATTGGACTTGTCTGGGGAAACTGTGAGGGGGCTGGGGCAGAGTGACCAACCCAGTGACCTCACACAGCCCTGGTGGGATGTCACACAGCCCTGCTGGGATGTCAGACCTTGGCCCTGTGATATCACAGGGACAGCCTCCAATGCTCAATGACCTCAAATAGCCCACTCTGTGATGTCATAGCCCACTCTGTGATGTCATAATACACTCTGTGATGTCATAATACTCTCTGTGATGTCATAACCCACTCTGTGATATCATAACACACTCTGTGATGTCATAGCCTACTTTGTGATGTCATAACCCACTCTGTGATGTCATAGCACACTGTGATGTCATAGCCCACTCTGTGATGTCATAATCCACTCTGTGATGTCATAGCCCACTCTGTGATGTCGTAGCCCAGTATGTGATGTCATAGTCCACTCTGTGATATCATAACCCGCTCTGTGATGTTGTAGCCCATTTTGTGATGTCATAAACTACTCTGTGATGTCATAACACACTCTGTGATGTCATAAACCACTCTGTCATGTCATAATACACTCTGTGATGTCATAGCCCACTCTGTGATGTCATAGCCCACTCTATCACCTCATGTTAACAGATGATAAATTGCCCACCCCATGTGAACTGACACAATGCTTGCTCTCCAAAACTACTGGCCTCTGCAAACCACACAATGCCCCTTATGTAAGAAGGGGAACTGGAATTCACCAGCCTCAGTGTCCTGCCAGCTCAGCCAGGCCCACTGGAACATTGGGGTCCATGACCACCAGGGACCACCAGAGAGACCCCCAGGACAAAACACACAGGGAGGGGAAATATGTTAAAGATTTTGGGGAAATGATTATCATATGTGCGTTTAGTCCAGGACAATCAATGAATATGTTTGCAAAGTACAGAATATAAGCAGAAGCTTTCCTGTACTCAGCATGCACGGATTTGGGATGAACTGTCTCCCTGATTTTTTAAGGGGAACAGTCCTTAAGAACAAAGGGCTCTGGGAAAGATGGACACACTTCAGTAAAGAGATTCAGAAGGAGCAGGAGCAGCCTGTTGCAACAACACATCCTCAGTAGGGTAAAACTGACCTGTCTCCCGATGGTCTAAAGCCAGCTCACATTCCCTATTAGAGGGTGAACAATGCAAGGCCTGGTGAATTGTGCTGCACAGGGATAGGCAGAGGCGACATGGAAGGATGTTTCCCTAGTGAGAGAAGTGCAGAGCGGGGAGGGGGCGGCCGTGGCAGGGCAGGTTTTAGCGGCCCAGGGAAGCGATGCAGCGAGCGTGGGAGAAGCTGCCGCCGACCATGGCCGGGGCCAGCGGCTTTGACACAGCTCACAGGGATCGGCTTCCCTCCGGAAAAGGCAGGGGACGGCAAGCAAGCAAAAAGTGAATCCAAAAAATAAAAAGCACAGGATGCGTGGGCCGAGCCGTGCTAGTGGACACGTGGCAGAGAAGCGATCGTAGCTGATCAAGGGGGTGCAACTGGCGGACACCGCCGGCCCCAGTATCGGGCAGAGCCATCTTGCCATGGCCGCCGCGGAGAGGGGCAGAGCTGCTCGCCCCGCTGCCGCCCACTGCTGCGGCGCCATCTCTGGGGGCGGCTGGTGGGTACCCCGGCCCCAGGGCTGGGTAGACCTGGCCTTCAGGGGCCACCCCGGGCAGGGGCAGACCTGCTCACTGCGGGGCCGCCACTGCTGCGGCGCCATCTCCGGCGGAGGCTGGTGGACGGCGCTGGCCCGGAGCCGGGTAGACGAGGTGTCCTCGTACCATCCTGGAGTCAGGCGAAGCCCACAGCCCTGTAATGCCCTGGAGCTGGATGGCCCTAGAAGCCCTGTCCCATCCTGTGAGGCCAGTTTCAAAACCAATAAATATTTTCGAATACTTTTTTAAAAATATATATTTTATTTAATTTTTTTTTTTTAATTTTATTCTGAGGGTTTTTTCCCCTTTTCCTTTCCCTTTTCCTTTCCCTTTTTCACTGGGGCTTGGAGGCGGCAGGGCCAGCGGCTTAGGCTGGGAGCGCAACTCAGGTACATTGAGGGAGCGGCTTTAGGGGAGGGGGAAGAGCAGGCGTGAGCAGGAGTGTGAGCGCGGTGCGAGTGCTCGGGGGCTGTGGGACGGGCAGGGCTTGCGGCGAAGGCGTGCTGGGCGGGCGGGCCAGGGCAAGGGGGCCGCTCATGGGATGGACGAGACGCGGCGCCGCTGCTCAGTGTCCAGGCTCCAGGGCCAGCAGACGGCAACAAGTCTATCCCGTGAAAGTCCTTACGAGTAAAGGCCGCAGAGGGCAACAGGTCTACCCTACCAATGGCCGTCAGAGAAAAAGGCCAGGGAAGGGTAACAGGTCTACCCTGCGATCTCTGCCCTTGGCCCCCTCTCTCACCACCACCAGCACCAGCAGTGCCAGCAGTCCCTTGCTGCGGCCGCCGCTGGCCACACATGTGGCTGTGCACTGCCCGGCCAGGCCCAGCACTCCGCGGGGTCACAGGGCCGGGGAGAGCCAGCGAGCGACAGGGAACAGAAGCGCACGGCCGCAGCACTCACCGTCCTGCCCGCGGCTCCTCTCTTGGTGCTGCCGCGGCCGCGCAGCCCACCCCGCCTGCACCGTGGCTGCTGCACAACACGAGAGCCGCACGCAGCCGGCCCTGCCCAGATCCGCGTGGAGCCCGGGCGCGGCACTGCTGGGAGAGCCACGGAGGGGCAGCTCCCGCTGAGACTGGACAGGCGAGGGCGGCCGCCCGTGAGCGCCCAGCCAGGGGCGAGCAGGGGAGGAGATGGAGAGATGGAGGCAGCAGCAGCGCCCTGCATAGAAAGGCTGATGGTGCTGCAGCTGCCGCCCTGCAGCCCCTCGGCTGCTGGTGAGGGGGCCCAGCCCTGCCCGTGCAGAGAGCGAGGTGGGTCCGCAGCCCGCAGGCAGCCCTGGGGAAGGGATGGAGCGCTGCAGGCAGTCCCGGGGCGCTGCAGCGGGATGGAGCCTGCGGGGGAACCACTTTACTCCTTTATAGGTCACTGCTGTCAGAAAAATTCATCCACGATGCCACAGGTTTATGTCCAAAAGGGAGAAAGAGGAGTCCTGTAACTTTATTTGAATAAAGGGAGAGGTCATGGGACATTTCCCATAGGGTGTCTCAAATAATTGGGAGATGCAGCCCCCGTTGTATCCTAAATTTTCAACCGCATCACCCTCTTCTTTTTCCCCACTGGATGAGGCAATTTTAAGGTACAGAATTCCTCAACCAGCTAATCTATGCCCCACTCTATTATGCACTCGTCCTTTTGTAATATACAAGAAAAAAAAGCAAAAGCTCTTCATAATTCTAGTAACTCTTTCTTGTCTTGGTCTAGGTTCAGGAATTTAACACGGCCTTGGCTGAGCAAATGTCTGTGTTGATTAGTAACAGTTTCTAGAATGAAGAGTGTCTTCTGTTACTTCACTGTCTGTAAGTCCCCAGCTTTGTCTGCAAGCAAATTCACATGGTCTGTTTGTAAAGATACAATCATCTTACTCCTTTCCATCCCTCCTCTTTTTATTTTCTTTATTTTCTATTTGTCTTTACACACCATAATTGCCAGTGATTTAAGTTTTTCTTCCTGAATCATCTTTGGTTTTGCAGGTATTTGCAGTGACATCATTTTCCATCCTTTTGTAATCATTTCTGCATCAGTAGGTGTGGCTGCCACATGCATCCCCTTGATCACCTGCTGAAAGACTTGCACTCAGCAAGGTGTCGTGCATGGTAAAAAGATGAGTGTTGCTATAGCACATAAGAGCAGAAATAGTATTCATTTAACCCATAGATTGCCAGGAAACCATGAAAACGTGTCCCATTCCCATCTTTTCCACATTTGGATGGGTGTGTGAGCTGACTTTATTTTCTTTGTTATTTGTTTGATCACTTTTCCATTACCATCTCTTTGCAAACAGCAGTCTGAAAAATTGAATTTTCCACAAACTCCTCCTTCTTCTGTTAATAGATGACCTAATACCATCCAATGTTGAAATATTGCATTCCTCATTTGAGTGGACAGGTCAGCAGGAAGGTCAAGAGCTGCAGCTGTCTGCTTGGTTATTGTTTAAGAGGCAGCTTGTAACCTAATGATCCCATTCCAATTATAAATGGGTTCTCTGGCACCTGATTTTAATTCCAAGTGGCTGGTCTATATTGCAGTATAATTTTTATCTTGTGGCCATTCATCTTTTCCCCATTTTGGGTGCTCTCTCCAGCCAGAACTGCATCCATTGATTGCTTTTCTCTAGTTAAATTGTTAAATTGTTCAATTAGATTTTGATTCCTAAGTGATTTCCCTCACTTTGTGGTAGAAAAAAGAACAACAGTCAATTTAAGCCCCATTGAACAGATCCCTCAGCAGTTTGGAGGTTACCTGCAATAAGCATGTTGGCCACAAATACAATAATGCTCTTTCAAAGCCCATGTTGCATTAGCAAAAGGCCATCTGACCTTTGTCATCAATTGGTGGGTCAAAATGCAGCTTTTTTCCTGGCCCTAACAGTCCTTCAACAATAATAGCCCCACCATGGGGGTCACAATATTTGCATTTCCAAGCTTCCACATGGGCTTTCCATCTACATTTACATCTGCAAGCTGTTTGGTGGGACTTGGAGCAGAACTCACTAAAAAGGGGTCAAATTCCTTTCCCGTGTTGCCATTTCTTCACTGATAATCACAAACAACATGTGCTCTGCTTGTGGAATTTTCTCATTGGCAGCTTAAAAGCTTAGTCAGAAAACCCCTTTCCCTCCCCACTGCTTTACAGCCTTCCAAATCTTTTCATTAATTATTGTAGGAACACCTTAGCCAGCTACCATTAGTGAGCTAAACAGGCATTTGATAGCATTTCCCTTGATATTTGGAATAATTCTAAGGAGGGTAATTGGGAGTCCAAACCCAATTGTTTAAACCCTAAGATATAATCAATTCACAAATGCTTTTCCTATGTAGATGGCCCTGTCCTATTTAGGCAATAAGTGCCTGTTTCAGAAGAATGAAGTCACCATGGACTTCCTTCTTTGTCCCAAATCCCATCCCACTATGGACCTCACTGAGGGTGCTGACCCACCATTAGGTTCAGCTGGGTTAGACAGCCACTCTTCAGATGCTCCTGGCTCTCTCAGACCCAACAATTGTCAAGGTTAAAAACTCTCACTGCTTCTTCTCCTAAGGCTGCAAATTGATTCTTCCTCTTCTGGCCTAAACTTAGTTGTCAGTATGAAAGTAGAATTACTAAGGAAAATATTCTAGAAGTGTATTCTAATGACCTAGTCTATTTTTCACCTTGTCTTGGCACACCCATTGATAAGGATCCAGGAAAGGATGGCTGCTCCCCAGCCGAAAGAAACATCCAAGTGAGGAGCTCACAAAAGATGCTGGACAAAGGAGGAGGAAGAACTGCTGGTAAGACTGGAGGCTCAGTTCAAGGGCAAGAAAAACACCAATAAGCTTATTGCAGAGCAAATCACAAGCAAAACAGCTAAGCAAATCAGAGACAAAAGGAGATTGCTGCCCTGGAAACCATCAGAGGATGCTGATAACGATGAGACATCGCACCAGGAGAGCAGCTGCGGGTCTGAGGACAGAAGCTGGGATGAGCCATCAGTCCCAGGCAGCAGCCGTGGACAGTGGAGCTGGGAGGATCCATCCTCAGCAGAGCAGGAATTATGAGATCCCAGGGGTTTCCAGGCTGCCCAAGAGCTGTGAGCTCACGTGCAGGCACAGGGGCTCCATGGGCATATCTGAGGGTTGTCTGGGTTCCTAAAGATCTGTTTGGTCACACTCAGTCACAGGGGCTCCATGGTGACATTCCAGGGGTCCTTAATCTTCCTAAGGGTCATGAGGTGACAGTCACAGGGCTCCACAGTGACAACAGAGGTGCCAAGGAGCCAATTTGTCACAGGCAGTGGCAGGAGTGCAGTGGGGACATCCGTGTGCTCCTAAAGAACTGGGAGGTCACAGACACTCACAGGGGCTCCAGGGTGACATCCCAGGAGTGCCCAGGCTGCCAAAGGGCTGGAATGTCACAGACACTCACAGGGAGTCCCCAGGAGTGCCCAGGCTGCCAAAGGGCTGGGATGTCACAGACACTCACAGGGAGTCCCCAGGAGTGCCCAGGCTGCCAAAGGGCTGGGATGTCACAGACACTCACAGGGAGTCCCCAGGAGTGCCCAGGCTGCCAAAGGGCTGGGATGTCACAGACACTCACTGGAGTTCCTGTCATGTGCCCCGTGGGAGCTTCAGGCCAAGTTTATTAGAGAAGCTCTTGTTGGGTCACGAGGGGCACAAAGGACCCCCAACACCCCAATTGCACCCCCAAGCTCCCCTAAAGCAGGACCCCAGGCTTTCTAAACTCCTTCTTTTAGAGGAGCCTAAGAATGCCTGGATCCAATCCCAGCGCCAGGCTTTGTCAATAATTTATTGATAAAGTATTATAAGGCTGGAATTGAACCTTTGTATAACTTTGTCCCTCAACATTAAGGATGGAAATCTAGAAGTATTTATATGCATAGATATATGGTTGATTATGATCATGATTAGGCAAAAAGGTCTTAATCAGAATTACTTACTCCACAGTTTAGGAGCTGTAACATCAATTTTAATATCATGCCCTAGGAAGCAATTTTGAAGCAAGTGTATCAAAGCAGAACTAAGTAGAGATGGGTGTCACTCCCCCAGACCAACGACCCTGGGCAAATCTCCTTAGCTCAGCCTCAAGCAGTGACCTTGAGGGGTGTCTCCACTCCAGGGAGGAATCTCCACACACCCCTAAGAAGGGAAATGTCAGGAGATGCTGCCACTAATATTTGGGACAGGGCTTTTCTAGTCTGAAGTGCTGTCAGTCAGATGTGCCCAGTCTGTGCCATCTCAACAGCTCTGCAGAAGTTCTCTGTGGTGCCACTTGGTTGTTCCCTGCTCTGGGGATTTTCCCAGCTCTGCCACAGCTTCAGCTCCCTCTCAGGATGTTGAACTTTGGGATGGAGGAGTCGGGCTGGTTTCAGCATTATTCACCCCAAAGGCAGCATGACCCTCCCTCTTTCATTTCCCCCTGGGGCTTTGCAAACAGGTCCTTGCTGGAGCTGTTGGAGCCCATTGCAGGCAGAGCCTCCTGCTCCAGCAGGAACTGCCTTTCCTGGGCCATGGCCAGGCCAGGTCCTGCTGCAGGAAAAGCCCCAGGCAGCCCCAGCACAGGGAAGGGCTTGGGCACAAGAGCAGAGTGCCATGGTGGGAGCTGTGCCAGGGAGAGCCTGAGGCACCAAAGGCACCTTGGCAGCAGCAGCTGCTTCCAGGGCATGGCCAGAAGCCTCCCCTGGCAAGCTGGCCTGGTGGCCACCAGAGCAGAGCTGCTGCCTCAGGGGGGATTTCTGGCTGGGCTCTGCCCCAGCCCACAGAGGGAGCTCAGCCCTGGCTCTGGCACAGCCCTTGTGCCTGGGCCCTGCAAAGCCCAGAGGTCACCTGTGCCACCCTGGTGCCCATCCCTGGCTCTGGCACGGTCACTTCTGTGCTCGCTGCTGCCTCCAACACTGCACCCCCTCATCTACAGCCTGAGGGACCAGGAGCCTGAGGATGCCCTGAGGAGATGAGCACTCTGTGCTTTCCAGAAACAATAAAGTGCCTGTTGGTTTCTGCAGAGCATTCAGAATGGAGCTCATTACAGACTGTTCAGATTGCTGTTTTCATTAAGAGATGCCATTAGTCACAGTATTGCTACATCACTATCTACTGTGCTTGTGTTCAGCAGAGACAGTAGGGAGCCATGATCACTGTGCATTGAGGTAAAATAAAGTGTCCTGCTCTGTTGCCTCTTTCTCTGTGAAGAAAGATACAGAGCAACAAAAAACCAGCAACAATACACTCTCTTGCATGGTGCAGAAAGAGCAAGAAACAGCAATTTATTGAAAGAAACCATTGCCTTAAATAAGACAATTTGTGCAAAAAAAAATACAGACAGATCATTGATCAGAGAAGGAGACACCTCTCCTCCCCGACTTTCTCATGGACTTTGCAGGTGTTTATCTCTGTTATGATTCTTTCTCTTGTGTTTACAATAAAGAAGAAATCTCTAGCCTGGGAAAAATCCTGGCTAGAGGCTGAGAAATTTTCATGGCCTGAGAAAAATACTTAGAACTTGAGAAAAAGGCCTAGCTAAAATGTGCCTAGGCCTCCAGCAGTGTCCACAACTGGGACTGGCACCGGCTGTGGGGATTGGTTGTGGCTTTAGATCTTCCCAGAGCAGAGCAGCTGCTGGCTGCTGTAAAGTTGTTCCTTGTCAAGGCACGTCAGGCTCCAAAGGCAAAGAGCCCAAGGCTCTCCAGTCCCTGTTCAATCTCTCTGCCATAAAGTCCCGATGGAAGCAGGAGCAGCTCTCTGCTGCAAGAGGTGGAAGCTGCGGCTGGTGCAGAGTCTCCAGAGGCAGATGCTCCCTGGCCTTTCTCTTCTGTTCTTTTCTTCTTCATCTTCCTCCTCTTCTTCTCTCCTGTGGTGGCAGTGGTGATGATGATGGTGGTGGAGGAGGACAGAGCAAAGGGAGAGGAGTGAAAGAGAGCTCTGGCTCCAATACGTGGATTTTTTTGACAAATTACCCAATGAGCCAAAACCGTGAACCTGACGAATTTCTCCTAAACCTATTAGAATTCTGTAATACTAAAGTCTACATATAACTTGTGCATATGGCCTATCTGTTCTATGTGAAAAATATATAAAATATTCCTACTGTAATTTTAATTTGTCTAGAACTAAGTTTTTAATGTCTCAATGCAGCCACTATTTTATAGGAGATTCCATGGATTTTACTTTTTATGGTATTTAAAACATAATTCTATGTACTTCACACTAAGATTTAAACTTCTACTTCATATCTATGCTACTTAATATTTCCAATTCCTTATACTAAAACTTAGACCTCTATTTAATGTCTGTGTAGTTTCTTGTATTTTAACTTCTCAAAATATTTTAAATTTAATTCTTGCATGCTGTTCTCTTTCAGAGGGAGTCAGAGAGGCTTCTCTGTTCCACTCTCCAACAACCGGGAATGGGGGACAGGGACTGAGAGTGGGGACTGGGAAAGGGACATCGGAACTGGAATGAAAAGAGGAGGAGGGAATGGGAATATGGGATCAGAACAGGAAATATGGAAATAGAAATTGGGGAGAAAATATGGGATGGGGATTTAGAGTATGGGACAGGGAACAGACATGGGGATAGGGCAACAGGATTGGGAATGGGAATATGGGAATGGAACAGCGATCAGGAATACTAGAAGGAGAACAGTACAGGGAATATGGGACTGGGAATATGTTAACGGTAAACAGGCAGAGAATACAGGACAGGGAATGATACCGGGAATGGCATCTAAACTGGGACTGGGGCAGGAGTGGTGTGAGACAGGAATGGGCTGAGGGGAAGGGCAGTGACAGTGGGGAGAGGAGGATCCTGGACAGGGGACAGCGGGAGCCGGGTCAGGGGGAAACGGGGAGGGTGTCAGGGCAGGGGGTCCTTGATCAGCTGCCCCAGAACCTCCGTCAGCATCTCCCAGTGCAGCCAGAGCCGCTGGGCCTGGAGTGCCCAAAGCCCTGAGCAACCCCCAAGGAAACCTGAACTCCCTGGAACACAGGGTCTCCCGCATCCTCTGGAAGATGCCCCTGTGTCTGCAGGCATGTCTTAGTTCAATGTCTTCATTTTTAACCTGGTACAAGGTGTCTGGGAAGGACAACGAGAAATGTAAAGAAAATCCAGGTCACAGGGAGCCAGCACGAAGCTTTTCCTGCACTCAGGGCACTCACAGGGCTTCTCTCAGTGGAGACTCTGTTGGTGTTTGGTCAAGTGAGAGCTCTGTGAGAAGCTCTTCCCACACTCAGGACACTCATAGGGTCTCTCCCCGGTGTGGATGCGCCGGTGCCTGATGAGGGTGGAGTTTTTCTTGAATCCCTTCCCACAGTCGCGGCAGGAGAAGGGCCTCTCATCCCAGTGAGTGCGATAGTGCAGGAGGAGACTGGAGCTGCTCTGAAACCTCTTTCTGCATTTATCACACTCGTAGGGTCTCTTCCCTGTGTGGATGAGCTGGTGCCTGATGAGATGTGAGTTTTGATGGAAGCTCTTCCCACAGTCGGGGCAGCAGAAGGGCCTCTCCCCTGTGTGAATGCGATAGTGCTGGAGGAGACTGAAGCTAGTGTGAAACCTCTTCCTGCATTTATCACACTCATAGGGCCTCTCCCCAGTGTGGAACCTCTGGTGCTCAGTCAGGTGTGAGTTCTGGATGAATCTCTTCCCACATTCCCCACACTCGTAGGGCCTCTCCCCAGTGTGGATTCTCTGGTGCTCAGTCAGGTGTGAGCTGCCTCTGAATCTCTTCCCACACTCCCCACACTTGTAGGGCCGTTCCCCTGTGTGGATTCTCCGGTGTCTGATCAGGTTGGAACTCCACCTGAAGCCCTTCCCACACTCTGAGCACTTGTGGGGCTTCTCCCCATGGTGAAGCTGCTCACGCAGCCCCAGCTCCGAGCTCCGGCCGCCTCCCCGGCCCGGGCTGGCTCTTTCCTGCTGGGATCCCCGGGCTGTGCGTTTGCAGCCCCTCCTGCTGCGGGATCTGCGGGGCTTTTCCTCCCCGTTGCATTCCTGCGCCGTGGAGCCGCTGCAAACGGCCTCTTGCCCGAGGCTGTGCCCCGGGGATTTGTCCTTCCTGCTGTCCGTGCTCAGCTCCTTGTCTGGGGGAAGAAGGACAAGGACAGGATGGGAATTGCCTCCGTGCCAGAGGGAAGGGCAAGGAGATCCCCCCAGGGCTGTGCTGCAGCCGGGGCTGTGCTGGGCTGGGAGATGGAGCAGGACACAGGGGGAAAGGGGCACTGACTTCCTCCTCACCTGCCTGAGGCTCCTGGGACATCGTCCTCATTCTCATGGCCTCCTCCTCCTCAATGCAGCCAAGGTTTGGGAAATCCTGGCTTGGGGGAAAACAAGGGCTGAGCGCGTTGGGTTTGATGGTGGCGCTGCCCAAGGGCAGCTGGAGCAGTCAGCGCCCCTTTCAGCCTCGGGGGCCCGGAGCCCGCTCAGCACCAACCTCCCGCACCCCTCCAGGCTGCCGGGGGTCCCCCGGCTCCGGGATCGCCCCTCTGCGCTCTCCCCGCTCCGGGGCTCCCGCCTTCCCCCACGGCTCTGCCGGGGATCCCCAGAGCCGATACCGGGCGATCCCACATGGGACCCGCCAAGATCCCGCAAGCGCCATGTCCGGCTCGGCTTCGGGCTCCTGCAAGATCCAAACATTCCCTGAACCGCAAAATAAAACCCTCCCGGAGCCCTTCATGATGGATTTGGAGCGAGCTCCCCCTCCCCGCTAACCTGCGGGATTTTGGGCGGCGATGGTGCCGGACCCAGGGAAACTGCGGCGTCAGCGAGCAGGCGAGGGAATGCGTGGTTCCAAAATCGCTCCTCCTCTTCCTGCCGCTCCTCCTGTGTCCCTCCTCTTCCTCCCGCTGCTTCTCTTCCGTCTCTTCCCGCTCCTCCTCTTCCTTCCGCTCCTCCTCTGCTCCCAGCGGTCTCCCAGCGCAGCCAGAGCCGCTGGAACTGGGGTGCCCAACGCCCTGAGCAACCCCCAGGTCCCTCCCAGGACCCCTCAAATCCCTGGAACCGAGCGTCCCCCGCATCCCCTGGAAGATCCTCCCATGTCACCAAGCAGGTCGTTATTTAACATCTCTGTTTTTATCCTGGTTTGGCGTGTTTGTGAAGGACAAAGAGAAATGCAGAGAAAATCCAGGCCACGGGGAGGGTGTGCAGCCCCCAGCCAGGTGTCTTCCCAACACGGATCAGCAGCACCAGGGCTCAGGGGGGCTCTGCCCACCGGGGGTCCCTGGGGATCATCCAGCGCGGATCCTGCCATGGGGATGGAGCTGCAGCAGGGCACTGTCTTGGTTTGACAGACAGGTGTCTGCTGAGGAGCTCTGGAGCTTCTCTTGAAACGGAAAATGTAAACTCCCTCCCTCTAAATTAATATGACTTAGAAATTAAGGAGCTCCCTGGCAAAGATGTGGGATTTAGAATAGCAGTTTTTCACTGGGAAAATGAAAATAAAACTGTAGTAATATAATGACACTGGCAAGATCAGAATGCAGCCTGTAACCCTGTTGCTCAGGGTGTTGGTTACAGTCTGAATAATGGTACCTGTAGTTTTCTTGGAGGGGCTGATGTGGTTTTGTTGGAGCAATGATTTTGGAGAAGGGTGTAGTTCCTTTTTTAACATCTGGTGGTCAGGAAGATAGGCCTGGTCTTCTTCTGGGAATTTAGTGGGAAAGGTTGCTCTGATGTTTCAACTTTCAGATTTTATTTAGGCAGGAAATGCTTGGCTTTTCTCCTTGGCTGGGGCATCTCCCATAAGGTATAACTCCTTGTGGGGAGGAGTTGTGAGGGATGGGTCATGGCAGAGATAAGGAGCCCTGCTCCACCTGGTTTCAGCAGATGCTGATAGAATGTATACTTCTGCTTGCATCTTGCATTGCAACTTAAGACATGATCTACTCCTTATTTTATTACCATCTGCATCCTACCTTAATTAATACCTTCTTTCAACTCTGCTATATATTTTTATCCACAGTGAAACTTTACACACAGTTCTCACTTAAGATTTGGCTTTTCTGTGGTACTCAATGGGTTTCTTTATCTTTCTGCATTACCTACTAAGTGTAACAAGGTTTTTGAGCAAAACCAATTGTACGGATTGGTTTGCCTTTGCTTGAGGTGGGCCTAATCTAAACAGTCTTAAAATACCTTTTATGTGTACTATAGAGACTTTATCCCCATCCACTGTGTGCAAGGCTTCAGACTGGGCAGGACTTGCTTGAGTGATGGACTCTCAGGTGTTGACTGTTTAGGTGGCTTCTGTTAAGTTCATTTCTCAATTTTTGGATGTTTCCCTGCCAAGTGCCTTTAGGGTGATTTTAAGTAGTCTGTTGTACAGTTCAACTTTCCTGGCAGCTGGTGTGTGATAAGGGATATGATCTATTTATTCAATATCCTGGTTTTTGGCTGAGGTGTTTCTAAGGCTGTTCTTGAAATGGGTCCTGTTGTCTGAAGTTTCTCTCAGGGGTGCTGTGTCTTTATAGGACTTGCTTTTTTGGGCTTCAGACGGTGTTTTGAGTAGTAGTGTGAGGTACAGGGTGGGTTTCTAATGATCCAGTGGTGACTTCTACAATTGTGATCACGTAACACTTGCCTTGGGGGGTTTGATTTGTAAAATGTGGTACATCATCAAAGTTAAGATTCTTCAGAAAATAGCAAGATTGTCCTCTTTCCAGGGAGGCATCTGTATTTTAACAGAGGTGCTTGATGCATCTTGCTGTAAAGGAGCAAGAATCAGAGTAAGTCAGAAAGAAGTCATTTAAGCTGGTAATACACATGGTTGTTTACTGGAAATAAAATGACTAAGGTTTTGTCTTGAAAGAAAGAGAAATCTAATCCCATTGTGAGGGTCATGAGGATAAATACAAAGGACTAAATAGAAATGAAGAGCAGAAAGATATGAAACAGGGCTGGGCCTCACTGCCATAGCCCAGGCAGCCCCTGGATGTATTTGCCTGCCTGAATCCATCCCTTGCCCGGGCTCCAGGTTGGGCTCCTCTGGGGAGTCTCTCACAGCATTCCTGGGATGATGCTGTTCCTTCCCTGGTGCCCCAGGGTCCTGCAAGCCCCTTTTGGAGCCACCCAGGCATCTCCTGGAGCCTTTAGGGACCCTTCCCAGCAGAGCGCAGACAGGGATTGACTTGACTCTTCCTTGCAAATGCTGCTGCTGCACTCAGGCTCTCCATTGCAGGCAGTCTGGAGCTCCTGCTCAAACCCATCCCTCTGTGTCCCCTCTTGGATGGAATATCAAGCAAACAACACAGGATGTGTAGAAAACATGAACTTTATTCACTTTGCTACTCTAAAAGTCTACAATACAGGGGGACTAGAAGACTATGGGGTAAGAACCTTATGCCTAAATTACTTAAACACTTAGAACCAGAACACTAAGTGGAAGGTCAGCTTCTTGTGGAAAAGGTGGTGGGGGTTGCTACAGCTAAGGATGGGGTGCCTCTAAGGCCTAAGATGGGGAATGTCGCCGTGCCCGGGCTGGCACGGGTCACACATTCCCTGCAGTGCTCTGCACGCGGTGCTGGAGCTGGAGGTCAGCGCTGGGGCAAGATTTAGGATCTCCTCCTGCTCCTCCTCCGGCTGGCCCCCTGTGCTGCTCTGCTGTTCTGGGCCCTCTGCTGGGAGCAGCGTTCCAGGCACTGCTGCAGCATGGTGCGGTTGTTCCTCAGCAGCTGGATCAGCTCTGTGGGACAGCCTTGTCCTGGGCTGCTGCTGCGGGGCCTCTGGCGCCGATTCTGCAAGGCAAAGCACAGGGATCCCGATGGAAGGGGCAGAGGGGCAGAGCAGGGCCCCTCTCTGGGCTGCCTTTGGCCTCTGAGCAAGAGAGCCAGGCCTGGCCAGGCTGCAGCAAGCAGAGCTCTGGCTGCCTCTGCCTGGGGCTGTCCCTGAGCTCAGCCCTGGCCTGATTCCCAGCCAGAGGCTCAGCTCCACTCTGCCATGGGGCCTTGGCCAAAGGGCTGCCCAAGAGCTCCAAGCCCATCCTTCCTGCCTGACCCCCCATCCCTCACCCTTCTCCAGCGTCTCCAGCGCCCTCGGTAGCGGCGCCATCCCAGGACAGTGCCTGTGGCCAGCAGCTGCACCAGCAGGCACGTCCAGGACTGCCACGATATGTCCATGCAGGAGGTGGTCGGCTCAGGGTCCCTGTCCTGCAGCTCCAGCTCCTCGAGATACAGGCCCGTGCCCGGCCCAGGATGGCTGGATGGGTCGGGACGATGGCCCAGGAGCAGCAGCAGGTAAAGGTTCAGCAGCCATGGGACAGGGTCGGCCATGGTGCTCTGGGGAAGCTGCCACCAGCACACCCGCTCGGAACGTCTGTCCTTGCCAAGGTGTGCCCAGGCTGTGGGGCACAGCGGTGGCTGGGGACAGTTGCCAGGCACCATGCTGCCCCAGAGGCTGTGATGTCACAGAATCCAAGCACTGGCTTGGAAGAGTTCTGGGAGATCAACTCCAGCCTGTGATCCATGGTTACCACGGCAAGCAGATCTGAGCCTGGAGTGCTATGGCCAGGCTTACCTTGAACACCTACTGCAACGGTGACTGCACCAGTGCCCCCTGGGGCACACCATTCCCATATCTCATGCCCCTTTCTGGGCAGCAGTTCTTCCTAATGTCCAGTGTACACCTCTCTTGGCACAGCTTCAAACCCTTTCTTGTCCTTGCCCATCTCTGAGACGGCTGGCACTGCCTTGGCCACTCTCCTGTATGTGGACAAGAGGCTGTGCCAACGAGTGCCACTCCTTGTTTGCTTGTGGCTGCTGTGGAAAGGAACATTCATGTATATTGCCATTTCTTAGAGGTTTTACCCCAGATTTTCAGTCACAGCTGTTCTAGTGAAAACAAGTCTGTTTTCATGAGTATTTGAAGGGTCATAGAACACAATTGGAATTCCATTGAATTAGGGAAATTCTGCTGATTTTGTTTTCCTGAGGTTTTGAGATGAGTTGCAAATCCCAAAAAGTTTCTCTTTGGGGAAATAGTAATTCCACAGTTTAGATTGTGGGGATATTGATACTGGGGAAAGATGGGCCACATTCAGTTTAACCATTTGCCCATGCACTCAAAGATCCATGCTGTTGAATAAGGATAAAGGAGGGCAAAATTGGGATTTGAAACACTTTTCCTTCTTAAAGCAAGTAGTTAAATAAAATATCTTAAAAAGTAAAATACTGCTTCAGCAGATTGTTCTTAAAGTTACATTGTTTCCTAAGTGTATATATTCCAATAGCCAGGAACTGTATGCCTAGAAAGCTAATAGTGTTTTCCTTGGAAACACCAGGGAAGATAAAAACACTAGGTGGTTCTTTTGCTTGGAAAAAAGAGAATTCAACTTTAGCGAATTGTCTGCTGATATTGAGGATTCTAAAACAGCACATACTTCCCATACCTTGTCCAGCACCTGCCTTGAAATCCCATCTCAATACATTTCATTATCCTGCAAGTCAAATAAGAACAGCTGAAGACATAGACAAGTCTTAACAGTAATGATGCATGTGGAGAGGAGTTATTTTTCTATTTTTAATTGAAAATTGGACAGGCTTTGAAAGTAAGCAAGTCCATGTATTGCATTGAAGCTGACTACAAGAGCAGTCCATCTTGTAGAGAAATTGTTGCTGGGTGCTGTTTCTTCCCAGTATTTTGGTAGGTGGTCCCCTGCTGGCTGTCTGCATTTCTTCTCCCATTTGTTTTCTGTGCTTGTTTGGTATCACTGCTGAACGTTGCCAATAAGGAAACTGGTGTGCAAGAGTTGAGGAATCAGCTTTTGAAACTGTAAAACTGATCTGTAGGCTTTTTTCCTCTTGGATTTGTAAAATTTGGTGCATCATCAAAGTTAAGATTCTTCAGAAAATAGCAAGATTGTCCTCTTTCCAGGGAGGCATCTGTACTTTAACAGAGGTGCTTGATGCATCTTGCTGTAAAGGAGCAAGATGCAGAGTAAGTCAGAGAGAAGTCATTTAAGCTGGTAATACACATGGTTGTTGAGTGGAAATAAAATAACTAAGGTTTTGCCTTGTAAGAGAGTGAAATCTAATCCCATTGTGAAGGTCAGGAGGATAAATACAAAGGACTAAATACAAATGAAGAGCAGAAAGATATGAAACAGGGCTGGGCCTCACTGCCATAGCCCAGGCAGCCCCTGGATGTATTTGCCTGCCTGAATCCATCCCTAGCCCGGGCCCCAGGTTGGGCCTCTCTGGGGAATCTCTCACAGCATTCCTGGGATGATGCTGTTCCTTCCCTGGTGCCCCAGGTTCCTGCAATACCAGACTATCCACAAACCGCAGGATTGGTTGAACAGATGAATGTTTGTTAAAAGAACAGTTGAAAAAATAAAGAGATGAGAGCCTGTCATGATGGAAAACCCATCTCTAGATGTGCTCCATGCCCTTAACAATGGGCCCACAGGGAAATGGAAAGCCCCTGGGTGTTCATGGCTGCACCAGTTTGCAAATGCAGTCATGGCCAGTGCGATTTCGACTTGCTGGGAAATTGTTCTGCGTGTGCTGGCCCCTGACAGGGCCCCCCCAGAGGCTGCAGAGGTGGACTTGGATGCAGTGGAATTAATTAGGATGAATCAGAAGCAAATGAGAGTTCTCAATGCAGAAAGAGGAATTCTAATTCCTCCAGGACACTTTGGTTGGGGAGCTGCTCCCCACATAGTGAACACAATTGGATTGTTTAGCCCTATGACACAATTATTAATATTTACGTTTTGAAAACAGTAGTGAGAAAAGGAGACCCACCTCAAATCACTACTGTTTGTGGAGATAAAGCATTTGGATCCAGGAGCCCTGATAATGGAGGAAAAATGTGGGTGCAGAAGCCAAATGGCCCTGCCAGGTCAGCTGAATGAACAGCTCTGGGCAAAGACAGCACTGTTTGAACCCTGAAACCTGGCCAGGAGCAGTGGGAATGTGTCCCTGCAGCCGAGTGTCTGTGTGAGAACAAGTGGATGTTATGGGATATTGTATTACAGATCCTGCCAGACCAAATCTCCCTGTTTGCCCCAACATCTCTTTGGGAAATGCCCTGATCCATGGGGCTCCATGTGAAGGCTGATGTGACACTGAGGGACTTCCACAGGAATTCCAACCAGGAGCCTGGGTGCCCTCAGGGACTGGGACCAGGCACCTCTCCAGCCAGAGGGGAAAGGACCCACCAAGCCTTGTCAGCCACAGACAGTGCAGGAAAGCTGAACAGCAAAGAACCTGGGGGAGATTATTCTGGAATTAAAAAGGCACCAGCTCCATGGACAATGGAATTATTGCTCCTAACCTGGATGAGACTGAGGAAAAAGAATGAGTAACCTTGTCCCTGAAGTACTGCTTATGTCTGTAAGTGGTACCTTGAGAGTCAGCCAGAATCTTGTTCACCAGAAATGCCTCTAGAGTTTCAGCAAGGATTAGTCATGAAATATTATGAAAATTTAAAGAGTGAAGTAGCCAAAATACTCAATGTAGCTAATTGCTGGGTATGTTCAAAACTGATGTTGGGAGGAGTGGGTTTCCCCGTGGGGTGGCAGACCTCTGTCAGTGGACTCTGACTCATAACAGATTCAGTACAGGGACAGTCACAGAAAAGTGTGCTGTGGAACAAAGGAATACAGTTATCAGTTTGACAGGATTCACTAAAATTTCCCTTCAGTAGAAACTGAATCCTGTTAGAGGCCACAATGTGAAAGGATTTCTGTGCTTTACTATCACTCCAATGTCAATAGAACTTGGGGTGCTGGAGCTGCTCAGGGTCAGTGTCACAGCACTCCCAGCTGCAGGGGCACTGTGAAACTCCTCTGGCCCAAAGGCACTGGGGACACAGCAGGAGCACAGGGAGGAGCCCTGGATCCATCAGCAGCCCACAGTGGGAAATGGGAAATCAGACATTTGGTACTGGGAATGGGACCTGCTGGATGTGCAGAAACAATGCCTGTGAATGGCTTCCTAAAGGATGGTTTGGGTGCTGTTTCCAGGCAATGTTGGTGCTTCCCTTGAGGGTACTTCAGCAACAACCGTGAGGAAGAGTTAGGGCTGAGAGAACATTTTTCCCCTAAAGAGTGCCTTTGGTCTCAGACAGCCAAAGACTCTGGTTCACCCTGAGCCCCATGTGCATGGCCTTATCCTGTGGAGTTTACATTAATGAGTTGCAAGAAGTAGAAAATGGTTCTGTGAAAACATCCAATAGGACATCCTATGAGCTCCAACAAACACAAATGGGGCTCCACAGAACCGCATGGTTTTGGATTATCTGCTTGCTGGCCAAGGAGGAGCCTGGGCTACCATGGAACAGGAATGTTGCACTTCTGTCAGTGATGAGTTTGAAGTCCAACAGTCAGGAATCACCTCGATGGCAAGAGCAGTAGAAGAGTGGCAGAAAGAAGAAAATTCTTCTTGGTGAGATTGGCTACATGGCTGCCAAACTGGAGGCTGCTGTGAAATGCATTTGTGTCAGTCACTGCAATCATTGCAGTGTGAGCTCTTGGTGTGTTATGATTCTGTGTAAGAGTTGTTGTGACACTTTGTGCTGGAAAATTGAGTACTGAGACTTGTTTAAAAAGAGGCACAGTCTCAAGAAAGAGTTGGGATTTGATAAACAGAAGAGAATACAACTAATTAGGCATGTTTTAGAAGGAATGTTGTTGAGAATTGGTTAGAAAGCCATGGACACAACTGTGGATATGGCTCAGCTGAGGCCTTGTTGCGGGAGAGCAGCTCCTGCTAAGTAGTAGCTAGGCCTTGCTCTTAAGCAGATTTTGCTGAGCAGCAGTGTTTGCTTTTAAGAGACTTTTGCAAAAGCAATAGAGCTAGCATAATTTGCAGAGTTAGTTGATAAGTAATACATATGCCCATCGTTCAGTCAAGGCCTTAACTTCCAGGGAAGCACGTAGCAAGTGAGGTATAACCCTGGGATGGATACTATATAGCAATAAGTATAAGAATAAGGGAAGTAGGAGCAGCGGGATAGCACGTATGCTTTTTGGCTAGAAATTCAGTAGGCGTGATTATCTCACACTTGCAATAACCAATAATAAGAGAAGGCGTACATAGTAAAAACCAATAAGATTGTACTAATATGAATAATGCTGATTTATGCTATGTTGGGATATAAAACTGTCTGATGCTCTCAATAAAGTTGGATTATGCTTTATCAATCACATTGATTGTCTGGCTGATCCCCTCGCTATTCCTCCACGAGCGGCTCCGCACCCCCTGCACCTATATGTGCAGGCAATATTTCTTACAGGTGCCTTATAGGAAAAGTCGCATCCTTTGATTTTAGCAAAATTGCAAACACATAAATTGAACTGAGTCTCATCCATTATTTGATTGTCTATTATTATGGTGGGACATGCTGTTTTGAGACAGACACAACCTTGTCCTATATACACATGTGAAGTTGTCTGGTTGGTTAGATGCATTTCAAGGTGGCAAATGCTTTGGTCTGTGTCCAGGCAAGTGTCTTTGTCATCCAAATTAAACTGTATTGCTGCGCATCCTTCAATTTGAAGTCTAAATTCAGGACACGTGGTCAAACATTTGTCACAGCATCCAGGACCAACTTGGATGAGTTCCATGGGTGGATGGTGAGCCTCATGGAACCCATCTTGTATGAATGTACATTCACATTCTCAAACATTTCTCCCTTCCCACATACTTGCATTTGTGACCCTTAACCTTCTGCTCAAAGCCCTATGAGAGTAGGGATTATAAGCTTTTGGTTACATTGTACTGGTGTGATGTTGCTTTGACTCTTATTACAGTCGTGGCAATGACCACAAGGGTCACAACCATTTGCATTATGTCCACGGTAGCTATAAGTCCATTACTCGCTGTTCTTGGTGAATTTCAGCTTCAGGTCTTTGTCACCTGTTGCAATGTTTCAAATTTCTTCAGGAGCCTTTTTCACTCGGGGGAGACAGGTCCAAGCCTTCTCTTTTTTGATCTTGACTGCCATGAAGGTGGTGAGGAGTACCTGGAATGGTCCTTCCCACTGTGGTTCCAAAGTCTTTTCTGCAAAAGACTTACCATATACATAGTCCCAGGTTGTACATCATGTACTGGCCCATCTAATTCTCTGCTTTGGGCCCCAGCCACATATTTTCCAATTTTTCTAAATTGTTTATTCAGGGCAACCATGTATTTATGTAGAGTTTCTTCCTCTACTTGAATGGGTGTTATTCCTTCTTGGACCGCATATGATATTCTCATACAATATTTCAAAAGGGCTTAATTTCCATTTGTTCTTGGTTTTGTTCTAATTTGTACTAATTAGCCTTCTAATTTGTTCTAATTTGTACTCATGTAGCCTTCCAGACTGGGATTGTACAAACTGGGACCACACGGACCGGGATTGTACACACTGGGACCATATGGACTGGGATTGTACAAACTGGGAACGCATGGAATGGGATTGTACAAACTGGGACCATATGGACTGGGATTGCACAAACTGGGAACACATGGACTGGGATTGTACAAACTGGGACCGTATGGACTGGGATTGTACAAACTGGGAACACATGGACTGGGATTGTACAAACTGGGACCATATGGACTGGGATTGCACAAACTGGGACCATATTGACTGGGATTGTACAAACTGGGACCACATGGTCCGGGATTGTACAAACTGGGACCATATGGACTGGGATTGTACAAACTGGGACCATATGGACCGGGATTGTACAAACTGGGACCATATGGACTGGGATTGTACAAACTGGGAACACATGGACTGGGATTGAACACACTGGGACCATATGGACTGGGATTGTACAAACTGGGACCATATGGACCGTTCTGGCTGCACCAGGACGATGTGAACCGATGGGGCCCTTCCCCACCCAGGGGTCCCTCCCAGTCCCGTTTGGGAGCGCAGCCAAAACTCCCCGGAGTGAACGCGGAGGTCCCAGAGCGCTCCCGGTGTCGGTCCCAGTCTTGGAGCAGTCCTGGAGCACTCCTGGTGCTGAATCTGATCCTGGTGTTGATCTCAATCCCAGAGCAGTGCTGGTCTTAGTCTCAGTCTCAGTCCTATATGGGTACCAATCTCGGTGCTGGTTCTGTTTTCAGTCTTGGTCTCAGTCACAGTCTTGGATTGGTTCTGGTCCCAGTGCTGGTGCTGGTGCTGGTCCCAGAGTGCTCATAGTGCCAATCTCAGTCTCAGTGCTGGTACCGGTGCCGGTGCTGGTCTCAGAGTGCTCATAGTGCCAATCTCAGCCTCAGTCCCGGAGTTGTGCCGCTCCCAGTCCCAAAATTCTCCCGGTGCTGGTCCCAGTGTTAGTGCTGGTCTCAGTCTTGGTCCCAGTGCCAGTTCTGGAGCCCATTTTGGTCTCGGTTTCCATACCAAAGATTTTAGGCCTGTTTAGGTGATTTTAGGATAAACTGGGCAGTTTTAGGTTGGATTTTAGGCACCATTTGGACAATGTTAAGTCATTTTTCAGGATTTTAGACCCCTTTGGTGTGGATTTCAGGCCCCTTTGGCTGATTTTAGGCCAAACCTTGTGGATTTAGGCTGCATTTGAGGCCCTTTTGGGTGATTTTAGGCCAAACCACGCCCTTTTAGGACTGTGTGGCCCTTTGGCTCTGCCCCTTTCCCCTCACAGTTCCCACCCCAGAGAGAGGAGAGCCCAAGAACCCCAAAGCGGGACCCCGAGAGGGGGGAGGGACCCCTGGAATTGCCGGGACCCCGGCGGGGGTGCTGGGGCTGGAGGGGCGCGATGGCCGCAAAGGGGTTCGGGGATCCCGGTGCCGGGAATGGCTGCTCCCAGTATGAGCCTGATCACTCCCAGTATGATCCTGGTCACTTCCCCTCGGTGCCGGCGGGATCCCTGTTGTTCCCAGTATGAACCCAGTCATTCCCAGTCATTCCCCATGATGACACACTTTGCCCCCAGCAGGGTCCCAGTTGCTGCCAGTTCCTCCAGCTTTTGTCTAGTGTGTTCCCAGTTCTCCCAGTTGCCCCCAGTACAGTTGCAATCACTCCCGGTGTAACAGAGTATGTGTAAGGCTTTGCTAATCAAACATTGCTAAATTAGGGAACACGGCCAAAAGACCACTGAAACTTGCTTAAGGAAAACGTGTAGGCGAAGGAGGCAGAGACGTAAGGAAGGGGAGAATGCTGGAAAGCCCCAGGGGTCAGCATAAACACATCCTATGGACCCCGACCATAAAATCCCCCAGCCTTTCACCTAAGGGAGGCACAGAAACCGAGGTCAAAATTACAGCATTACAGGAACCAGCAAGGGGAATTTTAATTAAGAAAAGGAATCCACCACTTTTCTTTTACTTTATGTATTTGATAATCATTTTAGGCTGCATATGGGAAAAGGGAGTGTGGGCAGAAGGTAACCTCCATCAACCATTTAAGAGGTGCTTAATTAGATAGGAAAATCAACATGTGATACAGACTACTACAACTCCTGGAACACCTAGTTTCACGATCACTCTGTGCCAAATAGTGCCCATAGGCCCTTGCTGAAATCTGAAAGGATTCTATTTCTGTCCTAGCTCCAACCGCAGACGAGGGTATTGTAATAGCCCTGGACAGTATTATTGTGCACACTGGGGATGTGAAACAATTGCATCACACTGGAATCCAGGAGCAGGAAGAAATAAAGCTCTTAGTGTAGAATGGAAACCAAAAAAATGTATACCTCCCAAGAGAGAATGCAGCGGGGCAATAATCCAAACAGGACAAGTGATGATTATTCCCAGAATCACATACCACCCTGAAGAATTTGTGTATGATAATCAGAATTCTCCAAACCATCATTTACAAAAACGAGAACCATTTATCACTTTGACTATAGCCACCCTGATGGCTGTAGGAATTGCAGGTGCAGGGACAGGGATAACCTCACTTGTGCAGCAGAACCAAAAGTTTCAATCACTCGGAATAGCTGTAGAGAAGGACGTAATTCCGATTGAAAAATCAATCAGTGCATTAGAAAAATGGTTAAGATCGCTGTCAGAAGTAGTATTGCAAAACCATAGGGGACTTGACCTTTTGTTTTTACAACAAGGAGGATTATGTGCTACACTAGGGGAACAGTGTTGTGTTTATGCAGACCATACTGGAGTTGTTAGGGATACCATGACTAAACTCTGGGAGAGCCTAGAGAAACAAAAACGAGAAAGAGAACTGGAGCAGAGCTGGTATGAGTCCTGGTTTAACCATTCTCCATGGCTAACTACCCTACTGTCCACTCTTGCAGGACCCCTACTATTGGTGATTTTAGTGTTGACCTTTGGACCATGTATTTTTAACAAAATCATTACAATAATCAAAAGAAAGCTGGAAGCACAGCACTTAATGTTGGTAAGAGCACAGTATGAGCCTATACAGGACGAAGGGTTAGAACTGAGCCACGCAGAATTGCAAAGATTTGATCAGCAAAAATGATAAAAAGGGGAAATTGTAACAGAGTACATGTAAGACTTTGCTAATCAAACATTGCTAAGTTAGGGAACACGGCCAAAAGACCACTGAGACCTGCTTAAGCTAGCTGAAAGATTATATATCAAATAGCCACAAACATCCTGTATGTGCCCAGTTTGTGGATGCTTGCAAAAAAAGATAGGAAAAAGTCAACCAATGGCTAAGAGACAATGGCCTTCCTCCCCACCACCACCAGGAGCCAGGAGGAGCCCCCAGCAACTGGCTGTGCAGACACAGAAAGAACGTGAGAAGATGCTGAAAGGCACGGACACAGGAGAAGATGAAAATAACAGAGGGACTGACACAGAGTGGGGTGCGCGCCGCTGGTGGAGCGGAGACTCCCCGGACCCCAGCACTGATTTGCTTATTGCTGCTTGATCAATAAATACTTCGATTCCATTTATTGGAGTTGATCAATTTATTACAGCTAAATTTATAACAATGCAGACCTAGAATGGGGCAGGGACCAGGATTCGGGACAGGGAATGGGAATGCAGTCAGGGACTGGGAATTCTGCACTTGTCATGGGGACAGGGACCTCGACAAGGACCAAGACCTGGAATATAAGACAGGGATAGGGAACAGAATTGGGAATGGGACTAGGAAAAGGAACAGGGACAGTGAATGTGTTCAGGGACCGGGAATGACAATGGGAATAATGCAGTGGGACTGAAAATGGGACCAGGTGTGGAAATGAAACTGAAAAGAAGATGGGGACCAGGAATTTGGCTGATAGAATGGGGACAGGGAGCTGGAATACAAGACTGAGGACGTGAAGGGAACAAGGAATAAGGGACAGGGTCTGGAACTACAGGATCTAAACCAAGACTGAGAATGGGATGGGGAATGGCGACAGGGACTGAGAATAGGGACAGAGACAGGGACTGGGTGTCAGGATTGTTTATGGCTTTAGATCTTCCCAGAGCAGAGCAGCTGCTGGCTGCTGTAAAGTTGTTTCTTGTGAAGGCACGTCAGGCTCCAAAGGCAAAGAGCCCAAGGCTCTCCAGTTCCTGTTCAATCTCTCTGCCATAAAGTCCCGATGGAAGCAGGAGCAGCTCTCTGCTGCAAGAGGTCGAAGCTGCGGCTGGTGCAGAGTCTCCAGAGGCAGATGCTCCCTGGCCTTTCTTCTTCTCTTCTTTTCTTCTTCCTCCTCTTCTTCTCTCACATGCTGATAGTGGTGAGGATGATGGTGGTGGATGAAGAGAGAGCGACGAGAGAGGAGTGGGAGAGAGCTCTGGCTCCAATACACGGATTTTTATTGACAAATTTCCCAATGAGCCAAAACCAGGAACCTGAAGCATTTCTCCTAAACCTATTAGAATTCTGGTTTTCTAATACAAAAGCTTGCATCTAACTTGTGCACCTTGCTTATCTATTCTATCTGAAGAATATAAAATATATTTTTAATCTATTTTTATTCTGTCTAGAACTCTTTTTAAGCTCCCACTGCAGCTTGTTTTTTACATAAGATTCTATGGCTTTTACTTCTTAGGGCATTTAAAACATATTTCTACCTATTTCACACTGTGATTTATACTTCTACTTCCTATCTATGCAACTTAATATTTCTATTTCTTAAACTAAACCTTAGAGATCTATTTCATGTTGGTGTGGCTTAGTATACTTCATTTCTGAAAATGTTTTTAATTTAATTCTTGCATTCTGTTCTCTCTCGGAGGAACTCAAAGAGGCTTCTGTGTTACACATTCCAACAACTGGGAATGAGGACAGACACAAGGAATGGAACTGGGAATGGGGACAGGGACATGGGAACGGGAGTGAAAAGAGAAACCAGGAATATGGAAATAATACCTGGGGAGATGATATGGGATGGGGATTAACAATATAGGACAGGGAATGGAAATGGGAATATGGTAACAGGATTCGCAATGGGGATATGGGAAGGGGACTGGAAATACAGAAATTGAATTATGGGAATGGGAGTAGCACTGGGAATACAAAAAGGGAAACAGGGCATGGAATATGGGACTGGGAATATGTGAATGGCAACCGGGCAAAGAATATGAGACATGGACAGGGAATGAAACCAGGAATGGGATTTGCACTGGGATGGGAGCAGGACAGGAGTGACAGTGGGGTGAGATGGGAACGGGCCAGGGGCAAGGGGACTGACAGCGAGGAGAGTGTGATCCTGGACAGGGGACAGCAGGAGTTGGGAGAGGGGCACATGGGGACAGTGTCAGGGCAGGGGGTTGTTCAGGAACTACCCCAGAACCTCCGCCAGGGTCTCCCAGCACAGCCACAGCTGCTGGGCCTGGGGTTCCTAAAGCCCTGAGCAACCCCCAAGTCCCTCCCTGGAACCCTCAAATTTCTGCAACCCAGCATCCCCCACATTCCCTGGAATATGCTCCCATGTGCCCAACCATGTCATTTTTCAACATCTTAATTTTTACCAGGATGTCGATATTTGGGAAGGACAAAGAGAAATGCAAAGAAAATCCAGGCCACGGGGAGGATGTGGAGCCCCCAGCCAGGTGTCTTCCCAACACGGATCAGCAGCACCAGGGCTCAGGGGGGCTCTGCCCACCGGGGGTCCCTGGGGATCATCCAGCATGGATCCTGCCATGGGGATGGAGCTGCAGCAGGGCACGAAGCTCTTCCCACACTCAGGGCACTCGCAGGGATTCTTTCAGTGGAGACTCTGTTGGTGTCTGGTCAAGTGAGAGCTCCTGGAGAAGCTCTTCCCACACTGAGGACACTCGCAGGGTCTCTCCCCAGTGTGGATGCGCCGGTGGGTGACGAGGGTGGAGTAGAGCTTGAATCCCTTCCCGCAGTTGGAGCAGTAGAAGGGCCTCTCATCGCAGTGAGTGCGATAGTGCTCGAAGAGATGGGACATTCGCTGAAACCTCTTCCTGCATTTATCACACTCGTAGGGTCTTTCACCAGTGTGGATCCTCTGATGAAGATTCAGGCTTGCCCACTGGGTGAATCTCTTCCCACACTCCCCACACTGGTAGGGCCTCTCCCCAGTGTGGATCCTCTGGTGCACAGTCAGGTTTGAGCTCTGGATGAATCTCTTCCCACACTTCCCACACTCGTAGGGCCGTTTCGCCGTGTGGATTCTCTGGTGTGTGATCAGGTTGCATCTCCACCTGAAGCCCTTTCCACATTCCGAGCACTTGTGGGGCTTCTCCCCATGGTGAAGCTGCTCACGCAGCCCCAGCTCCGAGCTCCGGCCGCCTCCCCGGCCCGGGCTGGCTCTTTCCTGCTGGGATCCCCGGGCTGTGCGTTTGCAGCCCCTCCTGCTGCGGGATCTGCGGGGCTTTTCCTCCCCGTTGCATTCCTGCGCCGTGTAACTGCTGCAAACGGCCTCTTGCCCGAGGCTGTGCCGCGGGGATTTGTCCTCCCTGCTGTCCGTGCTCAGCTCCTTGTCTGGGGGAAAAAGGACAAGGAGAGGATGGGATTTGCCTCCGTGCCAGAGGCAAAGGCAAGGAGATCCCACCAGGGCTGTGCTGCAGCCGGGGCCGTGCTGGGCTGGGAGATGGAGCAGGACACAGGGGGAAAGGGGCACTGACTTCCTCCTCACCTGCCTGCGGCTCCTGGGACAGCGACCTCGTCCTCACAGCCTCCTTCTCCTCTCAATGCAGCCAAGGTTTGGGAAATCCTGGTTTTGGGGAGGAAAACAAGGGCTGAGCGCGTTGGGTTTGATGGTGGCGCTGCCCAAGGGTAGCTGGAGCAGTCAGCGCCCCTTTCAGCCTCGGGGGCCCGGAGCCCGCTCAGCACCAACCTCCCGCACCCCTCCAGGCTGCCGGGGGTCCCCCGGCTCCGGGATCGCCCCACTGCGCCCTGCCCGCACCGGGGCTCGGCTTTGGGCTCCTGCAAGATCCAAACATCCCCTGAACCGCAAAGTAAAACCCTTCCAGAGCCCCCCATGATGGATTTGGGGCAAGGTCCCCGTCCCCACTCACCTGCGGGTTCTTGGGGGCGCGATTCTGCCGCTCCCGGGAGACGCTGCGGTCTGTGCGGGCGTGCGGGAAAAGCGCGTGTTTCCAAAATCGCTCCTCCTCTTCCTGCCGCTCCGCCGGTGTCCCTCCTCTTCCTCCCGCTGATTCTCTCTCCCAGCGCAGCCAGAGCCGCTGGAACTGGGGTGCCCAACGCCCTGAGAAACCCCCAGGTCACTCCCAGGACCCCTCAAATCCCTGGAACCGGGCGTCCCCGCATCCCCTGGAAGATCCCCCCGTGTCCCCAAACAGGTCGTTATTTAACATCTCTATTTTTACCCTGGTTTTGCGTGTTTGGAAAGGACAAAGAGAAATGCAAAGCAAATCCAGGCCACAGGGAGGGTGTGCAGCCCCCAGCCAGGTGTCTTCCCAACACGGATCAGCAGCACCAGGGCTCAGGGGGGCTCTGCCCACCGGGGGTCCCTGGGGATCATCCAGCGCGGATCCTGCCATGGGGATGGAGCTGCAGCAGGGCACTGTCTGGGTTTGAAAGACAGGTGTCTGCTAAGGAGCTCTGGAACTTCTCTTGAAACGGAAAATGTAAACTCCCTCCCTCTAAATTAATATGACTGGGAAATTAAGGAGCTCTCTGGCAAAGATATGGGAATTAAAATAGCAGTTTTTCACTGGGAAAATGAAAATAAAAGTATAGTAATATAAAGAGCAAGACACTGGCAAGGTCAGAATGCAACCTGTAACCCTGTTGCTCAGGGTGTTGGTTACAGTCTGAATAATGGTACCTATAGATTTCTTAGAGTGACTGATGTGGTTTTGTTGAAGCAATGATTTTGGAGAAGGGTGTAGTTACTTTTTTAACATCTAGTGGTGATGAATATAGGCCTGGTCTTCTTCTGGGAATTTAGTGGGAAAGGTTGCTCTGATGTTTCAAATTTCAGATTTTATTTAGGTAGGAAATACTTGGCTTTTCTCCTTGGGTGGGGCATCTCCCATAAGGTATAACTCCTTTTGGGGAGGAGTTGTGAGGGATGGGTCGTGGAAGAGATAAGGAGCCCTGCTCCACCTGGTTTCAGCAGATGGTGATAGAATGTATACTTCTGCTTTCATCTTGCATTGCAACTTCAGACATGATCTACTCCTTATTCTATTACCATCTGCATCCTTCCTTAATTAATACATTCTTTAAACTCTGCTCTGTATTTTTATCCACAGTGAAACTTTACACACAGTTCTCACTTAAGATTATGTTTTTCTGTGGTACTCAATGGGTTTCTTTATCTTTCTGCATTACCTACTAAGTGTAACTAGGCTTTTGAGCAAAAACAATTGTATGGATTGGTTTGCCTTTGCTTGAGGTGGGCCTAATCTAAACAGTCTTAAAATACCTTTTATGTGTACTACAGGGACTTTATCCCCATGCACTGTGTGCAAGGCTTCAGACTGGGCAGGACCTGCTTGAGTGATGGACTCTCAGGTGTTGACTATTTAGGTGGCTTTTGTTAAGTTCATTTCTCAGTTTTTGGATGTTTCCATGCCAAGTGCCTTTAGGGTAGTTTTAAGTAGTCTGTTGTATAGTTCAACTTTCCTGGCAGCTGGTGGGTGATAAGGGATATGATCTATTTATTCAATATCCTGGTTTTTGGCTGAGGTGTTTCTAAGGCTGTTCTTGAAATGGTTCCTGTTGTCTGACGATTCTCTCAGTGGTGCTGTGTATTTATAGGACTTGCTTTTTTGGGCTTCAGACGGTGTTTTGAGTAGTAGTGTGAGGTACAGGGTAGGTTTCTAATGATCTAGTGGTGGCTTTTACCATTGTGCTCACGTAGCACTTGCCTTGGGGGGTTTGAGGCAGTGTGATGTAGTTCATTTGCTGGGCTTCTTTATGCTTATATTTGGAATATTGCCCCCCATATTAGAGAGGCCTTATCAGCTTGGCTTGCTTGATTTTAGGACATGTCTTACAGTTATGGATAACTTGAGAAATGCAATTTATAGTTAAATGTGCTTTTCAGTGTTGTGCCTACTTACAGGTGGCATTTTTGCCTTGATGGCTTGAGGCAGTGTGGGCCTATTGAGCTAGGAACAACTCTCCCTTATGTTGCTAATTTAAATTTATTAGTGACATCTCTATTTTTGCAGTTTGATCTCCTTGCTCCTTGTTTTAGTGTTTTTTATTCGCCTGACTTTTGGGGACGTGGCCATGTACATGATGGACTTTTACAGAGTTTTTTGTGAGTAGCAATGTTTTTCCACTCATCAGCAGCCTCAGTTGGTTTTCCTTTATGTTGCTAGCAGGCCGTTTTTACCTTTCTAACTAACTCCACAGAGCATTGGTTACTATATATGATTCAGTACAAAGGTAGAGGTTTGGCCACTTCTCACTGGTCTGGGTGAAGGTTTGTTGCTGTTCAGGGCCACAGCTGGAATTGTTCTTCTTAGGGTGACCAGGTAGAGCCTGGTCACAATGTGGCTGCACTCAGGAATGCATTCTCTAAAAACCTATGGCCCCTAGGAAAGCTTGTGTTTCCTTCTCCCTGGTTGGTGGAGACACTGTGATGATCTCATTGATCATTCCAGTGGGGATCTGGCTCTGTCCATCTTGCCACTCTACTCCCAGGAACTGGATCTCTCTGACAGGTCCCTTGACTTTGCTCTTCTCGATAGCAAAACCTCCTTCCAGCAGAATCTGGATGATCCTCTCTCCTTTCTCAAATATTTTATTGCCCTGTTCCTCCACACAATGATGTTATTGATGTATTGCAGATGTTTTGGATCTTTACCCTTTTCCAGTGCAGCCTGGATCAGCCCGTGGCAGATGGTGGGGCTGTGTTTCCACCCCTGGGGCAGTCGGTTCCAAGTGTGCTGCACGTCCTTCCAGGTGAAAGCAAACTGAGGCCTGCACTCTGCTGCCAAAGGAATGGAGGAAAATGCATTGGCAATGTCAATGGTGCCACTTTGCTGCCTTGGGCTCCAGCTCCTCCTGGAGATCCAGCGTGTCCGGCACGGCAGCGCTCAGCACTGGAGAATCAACGACTGGGAGAGAGAGGGGGTCTATTGACTGCTGATCAGAATCCAAATTTACTCTCAGCTACATATGCTTATATACCATTTTTAGGAAAGCTTGTAATTTTTTACCACATTCGTTGGGTTAAACATCACACAGAGAAGCTTACACATTTGCAACATTTCTATTTGATTCATTCTTCTTTCCTGTCACCAGTCTTGATGCAATGTTCATGGAGTCTTCAAAGCTCTGTTTGCTCTTGCCAAGGCATCTTGGTTATCAAGCTGCTTATGCTAATTAAATCCACAGTACTCTGTCTTAGCTCCCACAGTGGAGTCACTTTATTCAAGGCACAATAGCCTACAGTCAATTTCTATTGTCTGTCAGACTTGTTCTCAGGCAAGCTGAGGCTGTTGAAGGGTGAGTGGGTTTTACTGAGCACTCTTTGACTTTCTAGCCAAAATTTTATGGGTGGGGATAATCGCATCCTGATTCAGCTGGCTGTGTGCTGTTGAGGTGGCAGTTAGTACTTGTTGCACTTTCACCTTCAGGAACCTCCTGTAGATGGGTTTTCTGATAGTCCAGGCAAGGTGTTTAATTTCTCAATGCCCTCTGCCTCTACAGCAGCTGTTCCAAAAGCCCACCTGAGTCCATTTGGCTCTTTGTAATAGCCCTTCCAGAGGAAGAGTATGCCCAGAATTCATGGAGCCTCTGGGCCAGTCACACTGGGATGTTTCTGCCACCCCTTCCCAGTCAGGCTCATTTCAGCCTCCAGCAGAGTCAATTCCTGTGATCCCCCATCACCCCAGCAATGGAAACAGGTTCTGCCCCCACATGTCCCAGTGGCATTAGGGTACACTGTGCACCAGGATCAACTAAAGGCTCTGATGTGACAGGCCAATGGATCTACTCCATCCAAAAGACCTGGCTGTCCTGGTCCTCTCCCTGGCTAGAGGCAGGGCTCCTCTAACCCTGGTTATCATTTCCTTCCTGGGCATACATACTAGAGCTTCTTTTAAGAGGATCCCACAGGTCGTCTTCCTTTCTGCAATACCTGGCAGCTTGGTCATGGGAAGTTGAGGCTGCCTTCACTTGAGTGGAACTCCCTCTCTTAGTGCTTCCCTCCCTGAGTTGCTGCACCCGTGCTGCCAGCACAGAAGTGGGTTTCTCATTTTGCCTTTTCATGATTTCCCCATGGTTGTGCAAAAAGAACCGCAGGTCAGCTCGTGGGGTGTACCCTCTCTCCCTGGCTGGGGGATGTTGGGCTCTGATTTTGGGGCCTGTGACTGGCACTGATGCTGCACTGATCTTCCTCACCTCTTCCCTTATCTCCCTCATCTGTTCCTTATACTCCTCGTTGAGTTCCTTAACCACAGCAGAGACATGAGCCTGCCTCAGGTCATTGATCACACTCTCACAATTTCTGAGCTTGTTGGTGACAGAACCCACTGTCTCTGGGTTGTTAGCAGCATTAATTGTCACAGTCAAGGTGTATTTGGATGGCCCCAGGTTTGCCAGATTCCACAACATCTGCCCTGTGCACCTGACCTTGTCAGGGTCATTGTCCTGCTGTCCACCCCTCCCAAAGAGCACCTCCAGTGCTGCCACTTCTCTCAGCTGCTGGATCCCTTCCTCAAGGCTCTTCCAGCACATTCTGTGGTGGTGCTCCTGCATTCTCTCTCTGTGGACAAACCTCTCTCTCACTCTCATTAAAAGCTGCTCCCAGAGGGCAAGGAGGCCCTGCTCCCTTAGGAATACCTGATCCACATCTCAGTCCTGGGTCAAGGGTGCCAAATTCCTTGCCTCAGAACCATCCAGTTGCACACCTGTACCCATGAGCTCCCACACCTGAAGTAACCAGGTTGTATAAGCCTCACACCCCCCATGTTACAATGTCTTTTTGCAGGTTTCAGACTTTTATAAGATGAGGTCTCGGTGATGATCTCAACCTCTCAACCATCATCAGAACCTCAATAACCTTCAATTATTCAAGGATAATTGAATCAAGTACTGATTTTTCATGGGAAGCACACCTTAAGAACTAAGGATTCCAGGAAGGATGGAGACATTCAGAAAAGAAATCTTGAAGGAGCAGAAGCAGCTTGTCTTTGTATTCCAAAAGTGAGCTAGAGATAAAAATGACTGGCCTGGCTGGGCATGGAGTTTTTCTAGAACTCAGGGAGAAAAGAGGGTGCATCACCTTTGGACAGAGGGGCAGGCAACTAAGGAAGTGTTTACAGATATTGTTAAGTCATACAGAAAAATAAGAACTGAAACATCAATTAGCATATAGCCTGGCCATTTCTGTGAAGGATAAAAAAAATTCTTTTATAAACACATTAATGGGAAAAGCAGTGACAAGGAGAACCTCCATTTCTTATTGGGGGAAGATATGTTACCAAAGATGAAGAAAAGGCTAAGGCACTTAAGCCCTTCTTTACCTCAATTTCCAACAATAAGACATTTTGTCCTCAGGACAAGTGATCTTTTGAGCTGGTAGATGGGGAAGGGGAGCAGAACAGACCCCTGTAATCCAGGAGGAAGCAGCTGGGGACCTGCTGAGCCACTCAGATGCTCATAGGTGTCTCTGGCACCAGATGGGATCCATCCTAGGAGGATGAGGGAGCTGCTGGATGAGCTCCCCAAGCTGCTCTCCATCATTTATCATCAGTCCTGGCTCACCAGGGAGGTCCCAGAGGACTGGAGGTGCCAATGTGAGCCCATCCACAGGAAGGGCTGGAAGGAGGATCTGGGGAACTCCAGGCCTGTCACACTGACCTCGATGCCCAGCAAGGTGATGGAACAGATCACCTGGAGTGCCATCACAGGGCACCTACAGGATGAATGAGGGATCAGAGCCAGCCAGTGTGGATTTCAATAGCTGCATTGATGGTCTGGATGAGGGCATTGTGTGCATCATCAGCAGCTTTGCTGGCATCACCAAGCTGGGTGTGAGTGTATGAAATCTGCTGAAGGGTAGGAGAGCCAGGTGGGGTCAGGTTCTTCTCCCAGGGAACAATGACAAGACAAGACAACACAACCTTAAGCTGTGCCAAGAGAGGTTTAGGCTGGACATTAGGAAATATTCTTGACAAAAAGAGTGATTGGTCATTGGAATGGGCTGCCAGGGAGGTGGTGGAGTCACCATCCCTGGAAGTGTTTCAGGATAGACTGGATGTGGCACTGACTGCCATTGTCTGGGTGTTGCGTCTCAGGTCGGACTTGATAATTTCAAAGATCTTTTCTAACCTGGGTGATTCTGTGATGATTGTGACACTGCAGGGCCCTGGGGAAGCAAGGGGCCATGGTGCCAGTGCAGATCCAAGGAGAGCATTGCTGCACTGCGAGACCTCATGGAACCAAGGATCCATTGTGACACTGCAGGGCCTTGGGGCACCAAGGGCCATTGTGACACTGAGGGGCCCAATGGAACCAAAGGACCATTGTGACTCTCAAGGGTGTTGGGGAACCAAGGGGCTGTTGTGACACTATGGAGCCTCCTGTAATCTTGGAGATCATTGTGACACTTAAGGGCATCGTGGAATCATGGTGACATCAAGCTGGGTGTGAGTGTGGATCTGCTGGAGGGTAAGACGGCTCTGCAGAGGGACCTGGACAGGTGTTATGAATTGGTTTAAACACAGAAGACCAAAAGAAACAAAACCTCGGTGAATAAAACAGATCGGACACAAAAAGATTTCAAATATACCCAAAAAATGTGATTACAACCAAGCGACGTTAGATGCTAGTGCCAAAAAAAAAAAAAAAAAAAAAAAATTATTTAATATTAAAAGAGGCGAAGGGAAAGGAAGAATTAGAAAAAGAGTTGTGCTAGAGGGCCTGGTGGGACAGGGAGAGAGTGACAGGGGTTAGGTAGAAGTGTATCACCCTTCTGGGGGTCCCAACCACGTTTCCACTCCATCTGGTAGTGAGGATCCCCCTCTGCCATGTTGAAAAGCACAGGATCCAGTGGATTAATGTACCTTTGGGCAGGTGGGAGAGCCCAGGTGCCTGCCCTGCAGGGGGCCAGTTTGACACTGTCTCTTGCAACACTGTGGATCATGCTGCAGTGCTCTGGTGCAGGGTCCAACTGGGGGGAGCCTTTGGTGGGCCATGACAGCCCCTCTGCTGTGCATAAGCTTTTTCCAGGGTCAAGGGCCACTGCAGCTTGGGCTCCTCTGCACAGCGGAGGGTGGGCAGTCACTGCCTGGAACCAGAGGCTTTTTCACTGCACACCCAAAACCTCTCTACCCCCAACTCTGTGGAGTGAGGGTCTGTGTGAGCCTGGCAGCTGATAGCCCTGGGGACAAGGTCTCCACCCTGAAAGTGCTAAGCTTGATCCCCCAGTGAATGTGTTCTCTCCTGAGTTACTTACATCCATGAGGGAGTGGTTCAGGGCCTCAATCAGGAGGCCTGTTCAGGGTGTTATAAATGGATATTTGGATTTGTTCAATTTTGTCCAATAAATCAAACAACAAGAATAAATCTAGCAGCAATTTATTAATAATAGCAGCAATTATATATAAATGAATGCAATCAAAATATATTAGTTACATAGATTTAAGTAAATACAAAATTTGGCAGTGAGTGATTTAGTAATATTGAGGTTTAGCTCGAATAAAGCATGAGCAAAACTGACCAGGGGATACCCAACCAGGGGTACAGTCAGGGCCCTTCCTCTCACACTGTACCAAATCAGTCAAGCTAAAATCTCACATATATACTGTTTACTAATACATAATAATACAGAATGTTTTAGAAAGCTCCTCCGTGTTTCTGTTCCTAAAATCTACGCCACTCTGTTGTGTTGTTCGTGCGTCACCATGGTCGGGGTCTCTCCTCCTTTCGGGGTCTTGTTTCCGATGAAGGCTCTGGGTCTTCCTCAGTGTTCGCTGTGTGACCTCTCAGGTAGTACAAGTGCATTATGCTTAGCGCATTATAGAATTAAATACATGTTCCACAACAGGCCTTATTCCAGTGTGCAATGCCTGGAATCTTCCCAATTTGGCCCAATTCAAGGTCAAAAGTTTTATTTCTAGATGCTGTTCTTAGATCTATGCTCTTACTATCCTCACCTCCCACCAAACATCTGGAGGATGATTCCATCTGCTTTGTTTAACCATTTCTTTCCCCATTTTGCTTTGTAACAAGTAGGTACAATTTTTCTAATAAGCAACATTTTTGCTAATACAGTTACAATTTAATTAGCACGAATCACTTATATAACAAGGGAGTGATGGTCTGCTCTGCACCTTTTGGAAAACAGCTTTGCTAAGTCCTTCATGAAAATGTTTAAGTCACAAATTATAACATTTCAGACTCTGACAACAGGGAGCCCCACACCCAGACACACCAGCCCAGATGTGCCCCCCTGGCCTGTGGTGCCTCTGGCAAGGGAGCAGCACGAGGCACTGCAGGACCCTGCAGACAATTCCTGAAGCACTTATAGGATGATTCTGCTGCACAAGGGACGTTCCCATGGTGCCAGCTCAGGAACTGAAATGGGGAGTGGGGCCAGAGTGGGGCAGTGGCACGGGAGCAGCACTGGAAACACCAAGTGATGCTGCTGGGCACAGCTGCTGTGCCAGCACTGATCTGCCCCAGCTCTGCACACAGACAGTGCTGCTGGCCCCATACAGCTGACATTTGCTCACTACACCTCCCTCTAATTCAGGGTAATCAATTAAAATAAGCAATTAAAATGTGTTGGAAAAATAAAGCTGACTTTTTGAGGTGTCAATTGCAAAATCCTTTTCTTATAAAACTTTTCTCCTTCCCTGTGCAGATCGACAGGGAGGGATACTAGGGATGCTAGGTCCAAGGGTTGTTCTGGTTCTCTGCAGCCTGGAGTTGTGCCTACTGGCACCTGTTTCTCTCTATCCAAGGCTTGTCCCTGCCAATGCTCCCAGAGCCCAGCCCAGCCCTGGAGGGTTCAGCTCTGCCCTGCACACCCCTCCCAGCACAGGGCACTGCCCAGGGGCATCTCCCTGCCAGCAGGGCCTGAAGAGCAGCTCAGACAAACTGAGATGCAGCAAGACAAGGTGCTGCTGGTCAGGCTGTAGCAGCCTATTCGTAAAACTGATACTACTGCAGCTAAAGGATGTGAAAGAAGGAAGAGATGGTTAGTTTGTTGCTATATAGAGAACAGATGAAGTAGGTTTGCTACTAAAATGCACACAGACAGACGTAGCTGAAAAAGTAGAAGGGGTGGTCACCTCACGCTTGCAAGACCCAATAGTAGGAGAGGAGTATGTACCTAAAACCAATGAAATTATGCCAAATATGCTTAAGTCATTATATTTTGGATTATAAATATAGATGGTGCCTTTAATAAATCAAATAATGCTTTATCAATCACACGGATTGGTTGCATATTTCCCTCGCTGAACTTCCTCCACACTTATCTAATCCTTTCTCCAGAAAAAATCTTGCCGACTGGTGGGAACTGCTCGAGACAAGGCTTTCAAACCAGTCCCCAGTATGATTAGCCCAATGTCCCTCCTTAAATCCATGTATGCTTGTATTAGAAGGAGTGAACTATTCTAACTCCCCAGCCCCCTTCCCTTTTTTTTTTGTTTTTTTAGTAGCTCTTTGGGCAAGTCCTGTATGCCATTCCAAGTCTTTGTTATCAAATGTGTGGAGTGATGTTGCTGCTGTAGCAGCACCCTGAGTTCAGTGGGAAGAACTCCAGAGCACTGGATGCTACAGCAGTGGGCACGGTGAGAGACTTGCCTCCATTGCCATGGCCATCCAGCCATGGGGAGAGCAGCTGCAGGGGCTGCCCCCATTCTGCTGACAGCAGTCTGCCCCCAACATGTGGACTGAGTGGCCTTTAATTTTGACAGAATGTGGAAAATGCATTGTTTGAAGGTATTTTTATGTTGTCTAACATCACCTGACTGGGAGCAGCTGGGTAGGCATGACACCCTGTTGGCAGAGCCATGTCAGGGATGGGTGGCTGTCACTTGCACTGGCAGTGTCATTTTTCCAGGCAGGCTCCTGATACAGCTGCAGGGGAAGGCACCAGCAGCTGAATCAGGCCCAGGGAGGAGCAGCAGCAGCACATTGAGGAGACCCTCATCTGCAAAGAGCCCCTCACCCCCTTTGCTCCCCCATGGCAGCACAAGATGATTCCACTGCAGGTGAAGGGCTGCAGCAGACTGGAGACTCCTTCAGGCAGGGCTTGCTGCAATCTCATTCCTGCAGCTGTGCTGGGAGGATGTTGGCTGCAGCAGGGGTGTCCATGCCCAGGAATACTGCTCGGCTCAGGAAGGCAGAGTGTGCACAAAAGCTTCATTCAAAGCACTGATCGTGAGCCCCCTGAGCCACTGGCAAGTGCAGCAGCTCTTCTTCATTCTGTGCAAGTGACAGCCCAGCCCTGGAGCCTGTCCCTGGGAACAGGGAAACTGTTGGGGACGAGGAAATAGATGTGAAGGTTTAAGGCCTCTTCCTTTGTTTAGATAATGCCGAATGCCACAAATACCAAGTAGCTAACAGACATCCTGTTCCAAGTATGGCAGGAAAGGTTTAGAGATAAGATTTATAGATAAGAAAGCCATAAAACATGGTAATAGAGCGATTCCTATAGGTTGCAAGCAAATATTAGGTAATTAGTATTTTATAGTAGATTGGTTAATGGAAATTAGAATATTCAACATAGAAAAATACTTATTGTATTGTAAACGGGAAATCGCTCTCTTATCCTCTCTCTTATTCTCTTTATGCTCTATTCTCTCCACTCTCTTATTCTTACACTCACTCCCTCACATACCCACACCCTTACAATAAACTACAAACTTCATGACCAGAATATAGCGAGCTCCTGAGTCTGTCCTGATGACCATCCACCCGACTTTAACCCCCACAGATAACACTCTGAGGATGGTTCTGGATTTTCAGGGACAGTCAAAATGAGAATAATTTTCAATCTGGTGTTGCAGTATTGGGTTTGAGTGTGTCTGCAGGAAAGAAAACAGGAATAAACCCCTGCCACAATGAAGGAGAACCTTTGCATGGCCAATTTCCACCTGACAGACACACTGATCATATTGGCCCACTAAATATTGGGGGCAGCGAATGAAGAGTGAAAAGCTTCTTTGAGGAGGTAGGAGAGATGAGACTTGAAGAAATAATTTTGCTGATGCAGGAAAAGGGATCAGACTCACTGGTCCCTTGGCTCATGCTCAGTTCTGCCAAATCAAGCATGATCAGTTTTAACCACTCTGTTGAGGAGTATTTCAGAAGAACCTGCCCCATGCTATTTCCATTTAAAAAATTTTGAATTGTCAGGAAGTGCCAAGATCAGAAATATTTTGAGGCAAATCCTGTTTATGTTGTGTTTCAGTGTCTCTGCAATAAAGAAAGCAGGGAATAAACCCCTGAAGCAATGAAGCAGAGCAAAGGTGGAATGTTTGGATGGTCAGTTTGTTCCCTAAACATATCGGCCAACTGAATTCAGGGATCATCTACTGGGGAGTGCATAGCTTCTTTTACTTCCAACACCTGGTTGTGTCCCAGCACTTTATTTGTTGTGAAGAGAAATAAACAAAATCCCCAGCCAACAAGCTGCAGCCCAGAACTGAGTGGGAATGACAGAAATGAAGGCCTTGAAAAGTAGCTTTGGAAAGCATCAGTTTTCTAGACAGTGTCAAACCCTCAGGCCTGGCTGGACCCACGGCTGGCTGCCCTTGGGAAGGGAAGGGAAGGGATGGAACTGGGGTGGGGGTTCTGTGGCCATGGAAACGAGAGAACCAGGGGCGAGCGCGTCACAAAGGGGCAGCCCCACGCTGGGGCTGGGAAGGTTGTGGGTGACACGGACACAGCGGCTGGAGACACAGCAGGAGACACGTCTGGCTCTGCTGTCTGTGCCCACTGCTGGCCATTGGAGTCACCCCACCTTGTTCCAGGGCTGGGGACCAGCTCCTGTTGCTGTCTATCCCAGAGAGTTCCCAAATTCAACCGAGATACTTCTGTGAGACAAAAGCACGGGTTCAAACATGGATTCTACTGGAAAAGGAAAGGCCACAGAAGGAAAAGGTGAGGATAGAAAGGAGTTGAAAGGCCTGACCAAAATGGTAAAAATTCCCACCAGCGTTCAGGGAAAATTGGTCCATGGGGTTCAGTGCTGGCCCTGTGTCAGAGTAGGTGGCTGACAGCTACAGGTGATCCTGCAAGGATGCCCATGGCATCACAACATTCTGTCATTAGTTTACTCTGCTTTCTCCTTTTTGACAGTAGCCAAATCACTCATTACTGTCAGCCAGGACAGGGACTGTGGCCACAGATGACCACAAATTGGACATGGTCAGGAGATGCAAGCCCTGTTTATTTCTTAGCCATCAGTGTTGGGTCTCACTACAGATAAATTTCCTGTTCTTCCTCTGCTTGGTGATTGGGTCCAACACTGAGGATGATATTACGGTGCTATAAAAACACCAGCAAGGCCTGCCTGCTTGCTGAGAGCTCTTTGAGGTTTGGAGAAATAGCAGTCACAGCTGTGTGGGTCTTTACTGTATATTCACAAAAGGCCACCATCAAGAAGAAATCTTTCTTCCCCACTTGTCATTGGAGCTTTCCCCCTTTCCCTTCAGATATGATAACTCAATAGTGTTCAGAGGAATTAAACACAGGCTAGATCCATGAAAAATAAAAACAAAGAAATTTTCTCAAGAATTCACAAGTCCCTTTAGAGCTTTAACCATTGGACATGTATATGGTATGATAAAGGAGGAAGGTCATCTAACTCACCTGTTCCCTTGTGAGCATGGCTCAGCCTCACACAGAGGTAAGGTGGGAGCTGGGCCACTCTCTGGCAGGAGGAAGGGTCTTGTGTCAGCCTGGAGAGCCTGTGCCCATTGCCAGGGAACAGTTCTGCCATGCAGGTGCCCCCTGCCATGAGCTGTGCTGCTCCCAGTGCCCCGTGGAGCTGTAGGGCTGCTCAGCTGTGGGGCAGGGAGAGGAGCAGGAGGCTGCATGTGCAGCTGAGCCATTGCTGGAAACACAGGGCTCTGGGCTCCCTGCTGTCCCAGAGCAGCCCAGAGGCCAGGCTGCTGCCCTGGGAGCTCTGTGCAAGTGGGTCAGGGTGTGGCCCTGGCCTGCCCCAAGGGGCTGCTGGCAGGAACATGTTTCCCTGGGCAGCTATTTAGAGGTTCCCAGGAAATGTGTTCCATGCAACATGGAACTTTAAATGCTTTTGGTTTGCATTATTTTATGTTATATTTTGGCTTCACTTTGCAGGCCTGGCTGGCTACCCTCTTGCCAAGAGGTTTTCCCTGGCAAATCCCTCTATGCTCCTTCTCTCCAAGCCCTTGCCTCCCATCCAGAAGAGCTCTCCTCCTACTAAGCCATACAAGATGTGCAGCAGAGAGCAGGAGAATGGGGAAAAGGGCAATGGCTGTGATGACAATGTAAGAAATATCAGGGAGCTCAATTCTGAGAGAAAAGGACATAAGGTAAGGAGACCAAGCTAAGTCCTGTGCAGTAGATTTTCAGTTTATGCCCTGTAGGCAGAGCTCAGAGATCTTTTCCTTTGGTGTGAGCCCATGGAAGCAACTGAGCCAAGGAAGACCTTAGATGGAAACTGCACTTCAGGCTGTCTTTGCAATGGGGCTATAGAGCAGATTTGACATCCTCATTGTGTATTAAGAGCAGGAGGGGTCTTTGAATGATTTCTGGGCTCTGATGTGGCTTGTGCTCTGCCTTATTGCTGAGAACACCCCAACAAGCATTCAGAGCAGCTCAAGTTGTCCAATCTGGCCAAGCAATCCTCCTACATTTAGTAACCTACAGGTATCTGTGAACCATGTCTATGTCTTGGTGGTGTGTTCTGTTGACTCTGTGTGCTTGGGAAAGAAAAAGCTGTTTACTGGAACAGGCAGTCCTGCAAAGTTGCAGATTGTCTCAGCTTCTGAGTTGAACAGCCATGGCCTTCTGCACAGTTGTCTCTGATGCTGTTTCTTGACTTCATCAGCTTCTGGACAGCCGTGTGCCCTGGCATGGCTTTGTCCAGATTGAAGGGATGGGAGGTGGCCATGGGGAGACCAGCCCAGAGCCCAGCCACACGATTGCCTTTGCAGCAGGGCCAGCACCTGCAGTTGTTTTGGGTTTGTCATGGGGTGCAGGAGGAGGCAGGTGAACAACAGCTTTGGTAAAGAGAATGTCCAATCACAGGCTCATCTACTTGATGTCAGCATTGATGAGAAAGGGCCCAATGTATCCCTGACAGGATCTGATCCTTTCACTGAAGTTTGACCAAGTCCTGATTTGGGTCTCTAGCTGTGCCAGAAATGATGGGATACTAAGCAAGGGGGTGCATCTGCCCCCAGTGCCTCCACTCCCCTTCCTGGCCATGGCATGGGGGCCCTGGAGAAACCTGGGCTGGCAGAGACCTTCCAGAGAGCAGCAGGGCAGGGAGCTCTGCTGAACTTCCTGGATGCCAGTGAGCCTGAGATGATGGAGGTGTGGGAGCTGGAGAGCAGCGAGCATCCCGAGAGCTCAGCAGCTTCTGGGCTGAAAGGCTGCTGGGGAACTGAAAGAGGGAAGGGCAGCAGCAGAAGGAATGAGGGGCTTGAGAAAAGCAGGTTTTGACATCCTGCAGAATGGCTTTGTGGGGATGTGGCTGGAGATTTGCAGTGGCTGTGAGGTGCCTAAGCGGCAGGGATGGAACAGTGATCTAAACCCATTCCCATATCATCCAAAAGGCCAGTGGAGGCAGTGGCACCCCTGAACATACTGATGCCAAACATGTGGATTCCAGATGTGGAGGTTCTTTCTGACCCCCAGGTGCTCTACAGGCACCTAACTCCCAGAGCTCTATAGGCTCCTGCTCTGAGCTCTTAGGCTCTTACTTTTCAGGTAATCTTCTAAATAAGCAAAGCAGCTAATAGTTAAAAAGGTTATTTATTACAAAGCACATCTTATTAAAAAGCACATCAGTCTCAAAAGGCAATACCAAAATCAATGGCAAGCAATGGCCACAGCAGTAGCAATAAGCAAATGGCTAGAAGCCAGAATGGCTAAAAGCAACACCTCTCCCAATACATACTGTTATATAGCATTTTTCTAACAAGCTAAGATGCAAACTGAGACCACTACTCTTTAACCCATTAGAATTCTAGTTTCTTAGCTCACTAGGTTATGTATAACACTACACATAGAATCTATCTAAGAAATGCAAGCAATATTCTTGCTATAACACTATTATGTCTAAGTCCTGTCAATAACTGTTGGCTTAGAGCCTCTACTGAAGATATCAGTGTTTTTGCAACCTTCAGCAGAACACAAGCTACTGCTGTGGAATCCAGACCTTTTACTCACTAAAAACATCAGAACTCACTCTAAGACTTATTCAATCCCTGCACTCTAACTTCTCTCTGAAGAATTCAGAGAGACCCCTAGCTCACTGACTCCAGCACATGGCCTTCCAGCATTTGCCAATCAGACTCATCCTCCCAGGTAACAGTGGCCTTCCCTATTTTGCCTGACCTGTCAGTGAAAGCAGCAGAACCTTGCACTGGCACCCGACTACTTTTGGGTCTCAAAGACAACTGTCTTTGTTACTTGCAGTAGCTTATGGCTGGGCAGATGACAAGCAATCTGTCCTGTAAAATCTTGCAGTGCACTTTGCAAGGAACACTATTTACAAAGCCTCCTTCAAAGAACTCCTGCTCCACAGGAAATACAATCCTTGCAGGGTCTACTGCTATCAAGTGCACGCATTGTAGACAGCATTTGATTAGCACTAGGGCAAACAATTCCAACACCATCCTTGCTGTCTTTTGCAGCTGATGCGGCACAATAACCCACTCCAGAACGTGCAAGGGATCAGACCATGTGTCATTCCGCTCGCCAGTGATACCTGTAGGATGTAAATCCAGATTGGTGATAAACACAGTGATATCAATGGAAGGATCTGCTTGGTACACCTGATGAGTAGAAAGACCTTGCTGCAGCCTGCTGCAGTGTGCCAGGCTACAATGACAACCCTGTGGCAAAACTTTCCATTGATATCTCTGCCCTGGCTCAGAATTATTCACTGCAGGCATCATAAAAACAAATTTTGGCCTATCTTCAGGACACAAGGGTATTGTGAAAAAGCAATCCTTCAAGTCAATGACCAAAATGTCCCATCCAGCAGGGAGCATGGTGAGTAAAGGCATACCAGGCTGCAATGCCCCCATGCTCTCCATCACTGCATTTGAACCAATTGACAAAGGGCTATCAGCTTAATTTTTGGTATGGACCACTAGTTCTGTCAAACAGGGGTATCAGTCAACCACCATAAAGGCATCATAGGATATTTCCTGCCTTTCACCTAATAACCCTGATCAGAAATTTGCCTCAATTTGCACTCCCCAGGCTGCCAAACCTCCGAGTTGAATTTGAGGTGGGATGGTGCCTGGTATCATCAGAGTGCACAACATCTGTGGGTGCTGATTGGAGATATTCATTGTGATGCACGAAGAGCAAGGAAAATACCTTTCAGCCAATTTAGTCAAAATTATATGTTTATTTCAGTGCTGGGCAAACATGAGGGATGTCTCCAAAAGACATGTGCACCCTCAGCAGTTTTTGGACCTTCATTTATTCACAAAAATCATGCATATTCAAAAACACCTATACACATTTATTACCTGTCACCGCCCTTTCCCCACTTAGTATTAAAATTAGCTGCATACTCATTGTGGCTGTGTAGTATTCCCTTGGTTTTGGGGTGGTGGTCTTCAATTTGAGTTGAAGGGTTGTAAGAGATGAAGTAAGGATCGTCTACCTCGCTCTAAACTCTTTACCTCTGCCTCGTTACCATGACTACCTGACTTGTTAGTCCCTTTATTCATTTATTCCCTTCAGTGTCAAAATTTATAATTGATGGGTTTCTTTTGGCTAACTCTAAGCATTTTCTAATGTGTATCAGTTTCACTTATTGTTTCCATATGTATATTTTGCTGGTTCTGCATATTATATGACCAAAGTTTGTCAACTTCTAATCCCCCTGCTAGGATATGTATGTTTAAGGGTTACATTCCTAACCTCTAGCTCCTAAGTTTTTCAAGATATCTACCCCATAACTCATTCCCTAAACATGCAATTCTCAAAACGATGAAATAATAGTACGAATATTATGGTTTATTCCCCCCTTTTCTATAAAATTAGTAAGTTCTTTTACTAGTACCTAAGTCCTTTATCATCATACTGAGGCATGGTGTCTCCTAAAGCTGCGCTGAAATGCTCTCGTCAATGAACTTAGAATTGCTACTCGTTGCAATATCCTCCAATTCCAAATGAACATTTTAATAGACATAATCATACTAACACCAACTAAAATTAATAATGCAGTAATTGGATGAACAAATGTGTTGAGTATTCCAGTTCCTTAAGGTGACCATCCGAAGAGTGCATCCCACCAATGGTAAGAGGTGTCTACTTCCAATCTTTTGAAAGCTCTTCTTATGGTTTCTGTGTTGTGGTGTAGTGTGATCAGAGCCTTTCTCCCTTTGTTCTTAATTTCTTTGAGAATCTCCTTTAAGTCCTCATGTTTCCATAGCTGCTTGACTAAAGTCAAATTCATCCTGGTAGGTACAGGCGATATTTCCTGTACTGGTCAGATTTGCTTTTATATATTGGTGCGATATCACAGATGCTTGATAAGAAAAGTCACAACCTTCAATTCTAGCAAAGTTGCAAATACACAGATTGGACTGGGTTTCATTTATAGCTAATTTGTCTACCCGAATTGTGGAGCATGGTGTTCTGAGACACACACAGTCCTGGCCTCTGTGCACAAGTAAGGTTCTCCGATTTGCCAAGTGAACTTCAAAGTGGCAAATGCTTTTCTCTGTATCCAGACAGGTATCTTGGTCATTATTTATGTTTTCTTCACATATAAACCCCAATGGTTTCCTCAATGTACAAGACTCTATATTAATAGTCTGCCATTTCCCTTTGGCCTTCTGTGCCCATTTCCTGTGCTCAGAAGGGAATAGGATGGCTCCTTCATGGTTCAATCCTAAGGTAATTATTGGATGTGTCAGATTCACTGCTGCATTATGTATAGTTAGAACAAAGGCAGTTACCATACTTGTTACACGATCATAAGCGAAATTAACTAGGACCCACTATGACTGGAGCTCTTTTTCTAAATCAGAAGCATTATCCCAAACTATTCTGCGAATCTCTGCAGGGAATGTGCCTTTACCATCTTCCCTGATAATCGAGGCATCTACGGATCGCATCCATAATTGTGCTTGTACACATCCAAGGGCTAAGGATATGTTTTCATTAGTCGCTCCCATTGCTTTCACTATTAGTCCGTGGTCTTGTTCTTCTATACTTTCCCACTCTGGTAATATTTTGGAAAATTTCCACTGTCTAGTACCTAAGGCTAGTAGAGAAGATTGTAGAGGTTGTTGTAATTTAACTGTGTCGCTACCAGTTGCAGCCAATTTATTCATTAACCCTTCTGAGTCCACAGTGTTCAAGATTCCTAATCCTGTCCCTAGTATCCCAGTAAGATCTCTTTTCCGTCTGAGCATATCAGGAGCATGTTTCTGTAACCAAGTGGCTGCTCCATAAAGGAAGTGTTAAGGATTGGGGTACATTCTTATTGTATAGCAGAGGCATTTACTTGTATTTCCATTTCTACTCACTTCAGGGACCACTCTGGATTTAGTAATCATCTTTGGGTCCCTACTCTCTTAATAGCACAAGGTACAATTTTGGTAATTATTGGCTGAATTGTTCTCCTTGAGGTAGTTTGGGTTCGAGTGACTGTGGTTTCTTCCGGTCTCTGGGGCAGTGGATTTTTTGCAGTCTCATCTATTTGGGGTTCAACACAATCCTGAGTAATATTGTAATCTAATCTACACCCCTTAACTGCACACTTTCAATTTTAAGTCTAAACTCAAAACAGGTAGACAAACAGGTCTCACAACATTCAGAATCAATCCAAAGTCATTCATAGGATTCTGGTGATACTTATGAAATACAACCTGAACAAATGCTTATTCACAAACCCAAATATTTCTCCCTTCCCCGACAGTTGCATTGGTAACCTTCATCATTTGGGATAACATCCTATGGGAGTAAGCGTCATAAGCTTTTCCATGGCAAAAAATTCTCCCAATTGTACTATATATATGTGGTTTTGCGTTAATTTTGGTCACAGTTATGACCATAATCATGAGAAATACAGTTCTCCAGGCTAACATTCTATCCAAAATCTATTCATCTTTCTCAAGTAAATTTCAAATTAAGTTCATTATCACCCAGTGTTGCTTTCCAAGGAGCTTCTGGAGTCTTCTTTATTGCATATGATGAATCCAAGCCTTCTGTTCCTTAATCTTGATTGCAGTATTAGTGGTGAGAAGCACCTGTAACACTCCTTCCCACTGAGGCTCCAGAGTCTTTTCTGTAAAAGACTTAACACACACATAATCTCCAGGTTGTGTGTCATGTACTGGGCCATCTAGTTCTCTACTCTGAGTTCCAGCCACATGCTTCTCAATTTCTCTGAGTTGTTTGTTCAGGGCCACCATATATCTGTGTAGGTTTTCTTCCCTTACTTGGGACAGTTTTCCCTGTTGTACCCCATATGGCCTTCCATAGAGAATCTCAAAAGGACTCAGTTTCTCTTTTGCCTTCAGTTTAGTCTGAATCCATGACATTGCTAGTGGAAGAGCCTGGAGCCAAGGTAATTGAGCTTCTTGTCCTAATCTTGCAATTTGCTGTTTCAAATCAAATGATTCGCTTTTTCTACCTGGCCACTTGACTGAGGGTGATAGGGGATGTGAAGTTCCCAATCTATACCAAACAGGTGGCTAATTCGCTTTGAAATGAAATGAAATTTAGCCCTCTGTCTGAGCATAGTGTGGCTGGAACTCTGAAGCGTGGTATCATTTCTTGTAACAGCACTTTGGTGACCTCTCGTGCTTTGGCAGTTCTGGTAGGAAAGGCTTCTGTCCACCCTGAGAAGGTGTCTATTAACACCAATAAGTATTGGTACACCTCTTTCCTTGGAAGTGAGCTTCCCCATCCCTGTCCTTTGGGATTTTCAAATTCAGACCACATCAAGCCTTGAACCACTTGCTCTGGGGCTGTTTCTTACAGATTGGGCTGCTGAATTGCTGAGGTCTCTTCCAACTCAGCTCTCTGATGATCCTGGGACAATGCTGATCCCTGTTTTAGATAAAACCACATATTTTTGGGACAGGAGATCTCCAGGGCTGTACAAGACCTGCAGTTTGTGGGATGATTAGCTCCATCATTTGAGTACTTTTAAGAAATGTCAGAGTTTTCCTACTGCAAGAGAGCAGGAATTACCTGCAATTGTACAGTGCCAGAAGAAGAAATATTGATCTTTCCCTCTGTTTGTGTCACCAATATTCAGGTTCTTCATGTCCTTCTTCATTCATGAGTTTCCACCTCTCCTATTTAAATGGCCATGTCTATGGACATCTCTTAACTAGACCAGCTGGATCTATGGCCTTCCCATTGCTCCCAGATTTCCTCCTCTACCTCCACTCTGGGCATTCCAATGCCTCTCAATTGAGTATCTTCCCACTTTGAGCTTCAGGGAGTTGCCCAGTCTTTCAGAACTTTAAATAACTCATTAGTCAACATCTTAATTGCACTTATGTCTTTTACAATTACCTTTGTCTATATCTAAAAATATTGCTGTATGGATATTCTTTGCAGATAAGTGGGCACATCAGATGCTGCTGGGTCATCTCATATGGCTGAGAGAAGAGTTTTGATGCTTTCAAAATTATATGATATTTAAAATTTTTTATGTTGGCCATGAAGAGAAACTTTTCTGTGCCTCTGAGTCTCACCAGTTCCTGACCCCCAAAGAACAGAAACTAAAACATTGCTGAGGTCCCTTCCAGACTCCCTGATGATACCAGGATGGTGCTACTCCCAGTTTTGGAATGGGCTGGAGCAGATGTTTATACGACAGGAGCCCTGGGACTGTAGGGGACCTGACACTTGCAAAGGGCATGAGCATAATTCATTAGCTGGGTTACTTGAGTACTTTAAGAAATGTCAAAGGTTTCCCACCAGAAGAGAACAGAAACTTCCTGGAAGTGTACTGAGGCAGGAGAAGAAACATTGCCCTTCACCTCTACCATGTGTTACCATTATATGTTCCCCTCTGTGTTACCATTATACTGTCTATTGTTTCATGTCCCTCTTCATTTGGCTGTTTCCACCTCTCCTGTTTAAATGGCCATGTCTAAGGACATCTCTTCACTAGACCAGCTGGTTCTATGGCCTTCCCATTGCTCCCAGATTTCCTCTTCCAGTTCTTCTCTAATCATTCCACATCAGTCAACATCTTAATTTTGTTCATATCTATCACAGAACCACCTTTCTAATGTCTTTGTTTAAAACTATTCCTGTAATGAAATCCCTTGTGCATGGTTATGCTCACATTTCTGGCAGTAGCTCTGTTTCTGGACACCTGCACCCCAAATTGCTTTTTCTCCTAAGTTCTTAAGAATATAAAATTAGGTATATTATAAAAGAAATTATTTACTGAATGGCCTTAATCGTAACAGACAAGAGACCTGAAATGGACTTCTTACTGCACAGGATAAATAAAAGAAGTACAGATACATAAAAACACAGTGCACAATGAAGATTCCTATATTACAGCCAGTGAGGAAATAGCAGAGATCAGGAGTCAATGTCACTTGCCACCAAAATGATGAGGGAGTACACATGGAGCCCTTTCACTTAACTTCCAGAAAAGCAACCACAAGAATGCATCCAGACTTGGGGGATAAGCCCTACCTGCTTGCAGAGACTATGCAGAAGACTTCTGCTTTGTGAGAGTTTTGTGCAACATTTATAGTTTGTAAAATGAATGTGTGTCACTCAGGAATTCAAGGCTTATCTTCCTTCAGTCTGCTCTCGAGTCAAGATGTTCATGATCAGCTGGGAATTCCACCTGCCTGGAACCAGAGAGAACTCAAGACAGGACAGATGTCCAGCCTGGGTTATCTCAGCAATTGCTGAGAGGGGGAAGATGCCCTGAGTTATGGCCCAGCTGATGGACAGAACAGATGAGCTCTGCTGGGCCATGGGGGAAGTCCTGCTGCAGGAACCTCATGGAACCAAGGGTGCATTGGGACATTGTGATGCCTCATGGAACCAAGGAGACCATGGTAACACCAATGAACCTCATGGAACCAAGGGTCCATTGTGACAGATCAAGGCCTCATGGAACCTAAAAGAGCATTGTGACACCGTGGGGCCTCTTGGACCCAAATTTCCATTGTGACAGTTCAGAACCTCATGGAACAAAGGGGCCTTTGTGACACTGCAGGGCCTCAGGGAACCAAGGAGTGCAAAAGCACTGGAACATTGCTTGCAGGGTTCTGTCTTGGGGATGAGGAATTTTCTTGGTGGCACCTTGTGCCTGTTTGCAGTGGCAAACCTCAAAAATTTTGGATTGCTTAAAAAAAATTGAAACCCCCTCTTTGTCTAAATGTTGTCAGTTCTCAGAAAGTCAGTGTGGAAAGGAAAAAGTAAAGAACCTTTGAAAGCTGGAGCACCTAGAGACATTGAGCCCCACTGAGTGTTGTTACAGAGAAAGGATCTCAGGTGGCTAATTAAAGCAGATAACTGGAGGCCATGATTGCACAAAGCTCTCAGAGACTTCAAGGCAAAAGCAAAACCTAAAGTCCTTTGAAAAACCTGCAGTCCCTGGGAGCATGAAGGAGTCCCCAGGGCCATTCCTGAGCAAGGCTCCCCAGGGACTGGTCCCAGCAGATCCCTGAGGCCACTGGGATGTGGGGGGATGCTGAGGGCAGCACAAGGGGTGACAGTGCCCAGCCTTGCTGGGGCTGTGCCAGGAGGCCCCAGTGGCTCAGGACAAGGTGTCTCCTCACAGCCCTTGGTGGCACAGACCCTGCTGTGCCCCAGGGCACCAAGACTTGGCTTCTCTTTGTCCCCACATGCCAGCTCTACCTGGAACCTGGGGACACTTTCTCAGCTGTGTCCCTCAGAGGGACCCACTAAAATTTTAAGAAATATTGGGAGTTTGATTCTGCATGAATTCTTGAGAGGTTTCCTAACAAACCATGGCTCTGCCTTGATTTCCCTCTGGTCTGGTGCAGTTCATCGCGAGGTTTTCCTATTCCAATTGTGGAGAAATATTTTAAAGAGCTTTTGAGAAATATGCATTCTAATTTTAAAGGGTGTATTTTATTGTTGTTCTCTTTGGAGTAGAGGTGATTGCAGCATCTAGTGATTGATACTAACCCTGGTTCTCTCCTCAGGAGGTCTGGCCTGCTCAGAGAAGCTGTGCCTTGAGGTCTGACCCAGTGTGGACAACCTTGCTCCACATTCCCCAACCCCATCCTGTCTGTCCTCCCTCACCTGGGACCTGTTTTGCTTGGAAGACCAGCTTCACTTAGGCAGAGGGATGTGTCTCTTTTCTTATTTTTGGTGCAATCTAAAACTCTTAGTTTTCGCCATGGAAAACAGACACACTCCTCAGGTGTGTCCCAGCCCAAGGTGCCACCAAGGAGGTTCAGGCTGAGGATCGATGCTTTGGGGTTGGTGCCTGGAGTTGGCGCCATCTTTCCTTTCTGCCTCAAACTCCCATCATGCCCCTCGGCCCCATAGAGCACCAATGGAGCCGGGACTACTATTCCCATCATGCCCCACGCTCCACAGAACTCTGGAATCCCCCCATATGTCCCATAAGTATCCCCAGACCCACAGGGATCCTTAAGTGCTCCTTCAACTCCCATTTGGAAATCCCTAAAAGCCTCCACAGATCCCCTGAATGCTCCCAACACCATAAATGCCCCTTATGGCAACTTCCACGAATTGATCTTCTCTCATCCCCGTGAGCTCAGAGCAGCTCAGAACCCAATGACTTGCCTAAAATTCCTGCCACGCCCCGCACCCTAAAGGGCCTGATTCGAGCTCCCCAAGCTCCTCCAAAGTGCTCCCGAACCACATATTTTCCACTTGGAGGACTTGAAGTTGCGGCTCAGATACAAAGGTGTCCTTCAAGTGCCCTCCTGGACCCCCAAACGAAATATCTGAGCCACTTCCGGGACTACAGCTCCCAGCAGGCTTCACGGTTCCGTAGAGTGCTGGTCAAGCTGAGACTTCATCTCCCATCATGCCTCGCGCCCCACCGGCAGACATGGCAGCTGAGCCTCGGGCTCCCATGATGCTCCACGGTGCCATCAAACTGTATTATACCCGTGCCTACAACTCCCATGATCCCCCGCGCCCCAGAGAGCCCCGTTAGAGCCCCAAGTGCCCATCCAAACTTCCAAGGGCCCCAGATTCCCCTCCTTGACCTCAAGGGCATCCCTGGACCCTCATGTGCTACTCTGAAGCCCACACCTTCCCCCAGGATCCCTAAGTTCTCTCTTAGATCCCACTCGATGCCCTCAAGTGCCCTCCGGTCTCTCAGAATCCTTCTAAGTTCTTTTCCCAGACCCAAAACTGCCCAAAATGTGCCTCAGAAGTGTCTCCCTGAACCCCGAAGTGCCCACCTTGACCCTGTCTGAGAAAAATAAGATAATAAAGATCACAAAATAACTGCAGATATTACGAATTATCTTAGAAGGAGAAATTAGTAACAAATAGAGCTTATTTAATTAATTAAGGGAATTGTGTAATTTAGAATGAATGACCAATAATTTTTTTTTATTGCTGATAATGCATAGAATTTTAATATAAAAAATAAAAAATTAGGTTTTAAAACTATAGAATACTAATATTATAAATAAGAAGAATATAACTGTAATTTTAATATTTAACAACATTTTAATTGAAAGATAAATTTATAAGATATTTTGATATTATGAGTTGTCAGTCCCAGGTGAGAGATATCATGATATGGTGAGGCTGGGGGTGAGGAGCAGGTTGTCCAAACAGGGTCACCACGCAAGACGCTCTTTCTTCCATGTGCACAGAGCTCCTAAGAAAACATTCAGCATCAAGATCACTTGAGAAATTCTGCTATCAGTTTCTCTCTGCACTGAAAAGTAGAAAAATATTCCCCCAAAGTAAATAAAGTCAAGAGATGCACTTTGAAATCTTCCACTTAAACAGAGCTCCAAACTGACTCCAAGCAGCTGCACAAGCCCTGGAGACTTGATTACAATTGAAAGAAGACAACTCCTGGTGGCTTGCTTTATTTTTATGACTCTTAGGGTGGATTTGAGGCTGAGTCCAGGAGCCACATGCACAGAGAGGAGGTTGAAGAAGCTGCTCAAGGAGTCAGAAGCAAAATTCCAAATCCCTTGGAGCATCAGTGGCCCCACTGAGGGCAGGGACTGCCTGGGACTTGTGAGAGCAGATAATTGAGGGCAGGACTGCAGGAGCCAAAGGCTGTGAGCAGGAACTGCAATGCTGAGCAAGGCCTGGGCTGGTTGGAGGCAGCAGAAAGGCCAAGGGCTGAGCCCAGGCCTGGCCCAGCAGGGCTTGTCCCTCACGGGTGGCTCAGGGCTGTTCCTGGGGCACTGGGATGGGAGGGGCATCAAGGTCTGCAAGCCCTGCCAGCCTGCTCAGGGAGGGCCGAGGCAGCAGCAAAGTGCAGCCCCTGCAGGGAAAGTTCCTCCTGTGGGGCTGCAGAGGTGCTGCCCAGCCCAGGGCACAAAGGTCTGGGTGCCTCTGGCCCTGCCAGCCCTGCCCAGCCCTTGGCCATCTCTCCTGCAGCCTGTGCCCCTGTGTGTGCTGCTCCTCTGCCCTGGCCGGCTGCACACGCCCATCTCGCTGTCCTCCAGCATTTCTCAGCCCAGCACTGCTGTGCCCTCCCTGGGCTCCCTGCACCCAGCGCTGCCGGCTCCTGGCACACAGAGCCATGGCATGGCCCAGCCTCAGCTGGCACACCTTGGCCACCAACATTCTGCCCTGGCAGGGACTTGGCTGTTTCCTCACCTCCAGGATGAACCTTCCAGGCTGCACTTTGAGGAGATTTCCTTCTCTTCCCACTTCCCAGGAAAGCTCTGTCTCCTGCTGTTTACAGAAAAGGCCTGGTGGGAGATGTGGTGGTCAGAGGCTGTTTGAGATACACTATCCATGAAATGATTGAGTTTTTCAATATTCTGCGAAAGAAGGAGGGGCATCAACAAAACTTCTACCCTGGAATTATGGAGGGTAGCCTTTGGACTATACAAGATGCAGATTTAGATAATTAGGTGCTGATTTTTTTAAGAGAAACAGTCTTTAAAAACAAACTATTGCAGGAAGGATGGAGACACTTCAAGAAAGAAATCTTGAGGGAGCAGAAACAGCCTTTCTCATGTGCCAAAATCAGCTAGCAATGAAAATAACTGGCCTGGCTAGGCATGGAGTTTTTTCCAGGGACTCAGGGAGAAAAGAAGCTGCATCACCTTTGGGCTGAGAGGCAGGCAACTAAGGAAATGTTTAAGGGTGTTGCTAGGTCATGCAGAAATATAATTAGAGAGCTGAAACCTCTATTAGGACTTAACCAGGCTGCTTCTGTGAAGGATAATAAAAATTGTTTTATCAATACATTAATGGGAAAAGGATGGTCAAGGAGAATTTCCATTCCTTATTGGAGGGAATATAGTTACCAAAGATGAGGTAAAGTCTGAGAAACAATACCCCTACTTTGCCTCAGTTTTCAAAAATAAGACAGGTTGTCCTCAGGACAAGTGTTCTTTTTGTTCTTCTTGAGGGGGCAGATGGAGACAGAGAGCAAAACAGACCCCTGTAATCCAGGAGGAAACAGCTGGGGACCTGCTGAGCCACTCAGATGCTCATAGGTGTCTCTACAACCAGATGGGATCCATCTTAGGGTGATGAGGGAGCTGTTGGATGAGCTCCCCAAGCTGCTCTCCATCATTTCTCATCAGTCCTGGCTCAGCAGGGAGGTCCCAGAGGACTGGAGGTGCCAATGTGAGCCCATCCACAGGAAGGGCTGGAAGGAGGATCTGGGGAACTCCAGGCCTGTCAGCCTGACCTCGGTGCCCAGCGAGGTGATGGAACAGATCACCCTGAGTGCCATCACAGGGCACCCACAGGAGGGATCAGAGTCAGCAAGTGTGGATTTCAATATCTGCATTGATGATCTGCATGAGGGCACTGAGTGCACCATCAGCAAATGTGCCGATAGTGCCAAGCTGGGTGTGAGTGTGGATCTGCTGGAGGGTAGGAGGGTCTGCGGAGGGACATGGACAGGCTGGTTCCAGGGCCCAAATTCAAACAGGTGAGGTTTAACAAGACCAAGTGCTGGGTCCTGCACTTTGGGCACAACAACCCCTGCAGTGTTCCAGGCTGGGGAAAGAGCGCTAGGAGAGTGGTCTCGTAGAAAAGCACCTCATGACAATGATGGATACCTGGCTGGACATGAGCCAGCTCTGAGCCTAAGTGGACAAGAAGACCACTGGCCTGGATGAGTAATGGTGTGGCCAGCAGGATCAGGGCAGTCACTCTTCCCCTGTGCTTGGCACTGGTTTGGCGGCACCTCAAGTCTGTGTCCAGTTCTGGGCCCCCAATTTAGGAAGGACATGGAGGGTCTGGAGCATGTGCAGAGAAGGGCAACAAGGCTGGTGAGGTGTCTGGAACACAAGTCCTGTGAGAGTGGCTGGGGGATCTGGAGTAGTTTATCCTGGAGAAGAGGAGGCTCACGGGAGACCTCATCACTCTCTACAACTGCCTGACCAGAGGGTGCAGCCAGGTGGTGGACAGGCTCTTTTCCCAGGGAACAGTGACAGGACAAGAGGACACAGCCTTAAGATGCACGAGGGAAGGATTTGGCTGGACATTTAGAAATATTCTTCACAGAAAGGGTGATTTGGAATTGGAATGGGCTGCCTGGGGAGGTGGTGGAGTTGCCATCTTTAGAGGTGTTTAAGGAAAAACTGGATGAGGCACTGAGTGCCATGGTCTGGGTGACAAGGTGATGTTGAGTCTTAAGTTGGATTTGATGCTCTCAAAGGTCTTTTCCAGCCTGGGTGATTCTGTGATTCTGTGATGATTGTGACACTGCATGGCCCCAGGGAAGCAAAGTCCCATTGTAACATTGTGGGGCAAAAGGGATTTAAGGTTCATTGATGGCTCTGGGTCATCATGGAAACATGGAGACCATAGTGACACACTGCGCTTTGTTAAACCAAGGGTCATTGTTGCACTGCAGGGACTTGTGGAACTAAAGGAACAATTTTGACATCTAGATGGCCCCTGGAAATAAGTGGCTGTTGTAATTCGATACCAGAGGTATAAGGAAGGTCTTACCTCTTTCACTACTGTCCCCATCCTATTGGCAGAGAGCCAAAAATCCCCTCCCTGACCCTTTCCTAGAAAGAGCCAAGACTTGAGGTGTTCTCTCTTTTTTGCCCTGCCACCACCATGAAATAAAGAAAGGCAAGGAGCCACTCTTTTGAACCTCGTGCTTATCTCCTATGCTAAGCCTAGCTCCTTCTTATGGATACATAGGAAGAAGTTACAGTTTGTAGCAAGTGCCCACTGTAAAACTGCAGGGCCTCATGTACTTAGACTCCAGTGTGACACTAAAACTGCAGGGTGTCATGGAATCAAGAACCCATTGTGACACTGCAGGATCATGTGTCACAAGGGATCCATTGTGACACTGTGCAACAAAGGAATTCATTGTGGCACTCTGTGCCTTTATGGAATTTCGGGGGGCTCTGTGACTCTGTGGGGCCCCATGAAATCAAGAACGCTGTGAAGACACTTTTTAGTCTGGTGGAAACAAGGAGTCTTTTGTGACACTGTGGAACCTCACGTAACAATAAGGCCATGGTGACACTGTAGGGCCCTATGGGACCAAGGGGCCAGTGTTACTTTTCAGAGCCTCATGGAACCATGGACACCACTGTGATACTGCTGGACCTCATACAACCAAGAGGCCATTGTGACACTGCAGGGCCTCATGGAATGAAGTGAACAATTTTGACACTGTGGTGCTCCATGGGACCAAGTGGCCACTGGGATAGTCTGGAACCAAGGAAAGCATTGTTGCACTGCGAGACCTCATGGAACCAAGGTTTCCTTGTTAAACTGCAGGGCCCAGGAACTAAGGATCCATTGTGACGTAACAGAGCATCATGGAGTCATGGAGACCATTGTGACATTCTAGAGCCTCATGGAACTGTGGTGACACCAAGCTGGTTGTGAGTGTGTATGTGCAGGAGTGTAGGAAAGCTCTGCAGAGGGACCTAGACAGGATCCACAGCCCAAATCCAACAAGGTGGTGTTTAAAAATACCAAGTGCCAGATACTGTACTTTGGCCACAAGAACCATTGCAGTGCTACAGGCTGAGGACAGAGTGGCTGGAGAGCAGCCAGGCAGAAAAGGAACCTGGAGGCACTGATGGACACCTGGCTGGACATGAGCCAGCAGTGTGCCCAGGTGGCCAAGAAGGCCAATGACTCCTTGTCTGGGTCATGAATGGTGTGGCCAGCAGGACCAGGGCAGTGATTCTTCACCTGTACTCAGCACTGATTTGGCAGCACTTCGAGTGCTGTGTCCAATAGTGGGTCTCCACTTTAGGGAGGACATAGAGGGACTGGAGTGTGTCCAGAGAAGGGCAACAAGGCTGGTGAGGGATCTGGATCGCAGGTCCTATGAGGAGTGGTTGAGGGAGCTGGGGATGTTTATCCTGGAGGAGGCTCAGGGGAGACAAGGTGGTGTCAGGGCACAGGTTAGACTTCATGATCTCCAAGGTCTTTTCCAGCCTGGCTGATTCTGTGATTACCTGAAACCACCCCTGGAGCAGTTGCAGGATGAGCCCTGGGCCTCCTCTTCACAAGGTCCAGCAGCCCAGGTCCCTCAGATTCTCCACACAGCCCCAAAACCCATCCTGTCAGTCCTGCAGAGCCTCTCCAGCCGCTCCTCACTGCCCAGAACAGGGAGCCCCATACCCAGACACAGCAGCCCAGATGTGCCCCCCTGGCCTGTGGTGCCTCTGGCAAGGGAGCAGCACGAGGCACTGCAGGACCCTGCAGACAATTCCTGAAGCACTTGTAGGATGATCCTGCACCCCAAGGGACGTTCCCATGGTGGCAGCTCAGGAAATGTAATGGGGAGTGGGGCAAGAGAGGAAAGGGCAAAGAGGGTTGGACTGTTTGCATGAGAGGGAACAGAGGTGGGCAGTACGAGGAAATCTGGATCACGAAAGAGGAAAGAAAGCAAAGCTGAAGTAAAGGAAATGCTCAGGGCATCCCTGGCTCTGAGCAACAACATCTGCAGTGGGACTGCAGTGGAAACTCACAGCTCATGGGAACAAACTTTCTGGCTGACTGCAGAGGCTAAAACAAACCTGAGTGGTTTCCCTGGTGTCCCCCAGCCCTTGCTGGCCCCAGGGGCTGAGGGCATTTGCCCTCACTCAGCTCCATCTCCCCACAGCAGCACCATGGGGGTGCTGATGCCTGCTCTGTGCAGTGCAAACAGGGGCTCCTGAGCCAGTGCTGCCGTGTCTGTTCCTGCAAGGATGTGCCACCTGTGTGAGCTGGGGGAGAGGCCAGGGCTGCAGAGGGGGGATGTTGTTGGCAGGTGCATGAGGACGCTCTGGGACGCTGCCCTGGGCTGTCCAGTGCAGTGGGGATGGATCAGCCGCTGCTCTGCTGCTCCTTGCCCAGGTCTCCCCTTGCAGGGACCTTGCAGAGAGCCATCCATGCTGTTTGCCCCCAGCCTGCCCACGGCCAGCCTGGGGCTGCTCACAGGGGTTTTCTCTGCTCAGCATTGACCTGGCCAAGTGTTCTGGAGAGAGCCTGACCAAGGAGCCTGGAGCCCCCAGGCCCTGCCCTGAGGCGTCAGCGCTGCCCCAGCAGTGCCCATGGCCTGTCCCTGCTGCAGCCCTGGCACTGCCACCCCCGGGGCTGTGCTCGGCCCCGAGAGCACTCAGGCCCTGCAGCAACACGAGGGGCAGGAGGGCAGCGGGGCAGTGGCAGGGGAGCAGCACTGGCAACACCAAGTGCTGCTGCTGTAGCTGGGCACAGCTGCTGTGCCAGTGCTGATCTGCCCCAGCTCTGCACACAGACATTGCTGTTGCAGCTCCAGAGAAGGGAACAAAAGGGGGATCTCTGTAGAAAACTTGACTGGGAGAGAAATCCTTCAGTGTGTTTAAAGCCACGAAGACTGCAACCCTTTATTGACACATTTTGTGGCCACAGGGAAGGTGCAGAAACCTAATCAGCAATGGAACACAGAGTGGCTTTTTTATGGACAGTATGGTAAAATGAAAACAAAGGAAAAATAACCCCACAACCAAAATAAAAAGCAGTATAAAAGATGACGTATTACAAGTGGCTTTCAGAAATTGGCTAGCAGTTTAATGTTCCTGAAGGCAGCCAGTCATCAGTGTCCACACTGAAGCCTTGAGCTCTTGATTCCTCAGGCTGTAGATGAGGGGGTTCAGGGCTGGAGGCACCACTGAGTACAAAACTGACAGTGCCAGATCCAGGGATGGAGAGGAGATGGAGGGGGGTTTCAGGTAAGCAAATGCAGCAGTGCTGATAAACAGGGAGACCACAGCCAGGTGAGGGAGGCAAGTGGAAAAGGCTTTGTGCTGTCCCTGCTCAGACGAGATCCTCAGCACAGCCCTGAAGATCTGCACATAAGAGAAAACAATGAATACAAAACAGCCAAGTGCTAAGGAAGTAGTAAAAGCAGAAGCCCCAAATTCCCTGAAGTTTAAATGTGCACAGGAGAGCTTGAGAATGTGGGGGATTTCACAGAAGAACCCCCCCAATGCATTGCCCTGGCACAGAGGTAGGGAAAATGTATTGGCTGTGTGCAGCAGAGCATTGAGAAAGGCACTGGCCCAGGCAGCTGCTGCCATGTGGGCACAAGCTCTGCTGCCCAGGAGGGTCCTGTAGTGCAGGGGTTTGCAGATGGACACGTAGCGGTCATAGCACATGATGGTCAGGAGATAGTACTCTGCTGAAATGAAAAACACAAAGAAAAAGAGCTGAGCAGCACATCCTGAGTAGGAGATGGTCCTGGTGTCCCAGAGGGAATTGTGCATGGCTTTGGGGACAGTGGTGCAGATGCAGCCCAGGTCAGTGAGGGCCAGGTTGAGCAGGAAGAAGAACATGGGGGTGTGCAGGTGGTGGCCGCAGGCTACGGCGCTGATGATGAGGCCGTTGGCCAGGAGGGCAGCCAGGGAGATGCCCAGGAAGAGGCAGAAGTGCAGGAGCTGCAGCTGCCGCGTGTCTGCCAATGGCAGCAGGAGGAAGTGGCTGATGGAGCTGCTGTTGGACATTTGCTGTGTCTTGCCATAATGATCTGTAAGAAAAGCAGTCATGGAATAGTTTGGTTTGGAGAGGACTTTAAATATCCCAGCACACTTTGCGGGCCCTTTCTGCCCACTGCCTGCCCAGGGCTCTGCTGCCTGGATCTGTCCCTGACAGCAGCTGCTTCCCTGTGCCCAGGGCTGGACTCTGCCAGTGCTGCCAGAGCCCAGCCCAGCCCTGGGGGCTCAGCATTGCCCTTCAGATCCCTCCAGCACAGGGCACTGCTCAGGGCCAGCTCTGCCTCTGCAAAATTGTGATGGCAACATCAGAGCATCCCCGAGGATGCTGGAAAAGCAATGTAGATGCTGCAATTAAGGGGTCCTGTGCTGATTTTTGTCACTGCCTAATTTTTTGAGATCTGAGGAATTTTCTTAGCTTTTTATTATCTTGAAGTGAGAGAGGAATATCAGTGTGAAATCTCCCATCCAGGCAACCCAGAGCAGTAGATTTAAAAAGAAAGATTTTCCCTTTTAGGCAGCTGCTCCCTGGCTGTGCTTCCTGTATAATCTCATTGGAAACCTTCTGGATTTAAATGTCATGCTGGGGGCAGCCCTGAACAATGCAGCATCCTCACCACACAAGGAGAACACTTCCAAGCGTTAGCAGCTGTCTCCTTCCACCCAGACCTTGTCCCTCAGTGCTGGGGCAGCTCCCAGGGCTGGCTGAGAGCTGTCCCTGGCTGGCAGCAGTGTCCCTGCCCCAGCACACTGCCCTGGGCTGCAGGACCCTGCTCTGCAGGACAGTCCTGGGCACCCCTGGCTGCTCTAGACAAGAGAGAATCAGAGAATATACTCACAGTGTCTGTAGGCATTGGGATGTTCCAGCTTTAGGAGATCACCCCAGGAGCTGCAGCTGCCTTGTCCTGCAGCCAGAGGCTTCCTGTGTCAAGGGCTGGGAGTGATTCTGCCCCAGTCACTTCTGAGCACCTTCCCAGCCCTGGCTGATTGGAGCTCTCAGTCCCTCTGTGCTGTGCCAAGATGGCTGCAGGCAGTGCTTCAGCCCTGCTTGTCTGGGAAAAAAACCTGCTCATACAGAGAAATGTGTTTTTGAAGCTCCTGTTGGTTGCCATGGGCTCCTTCTGTGCCAGAAGCCCAGCCCAGTTCACCTCCACAAAAACACAGCACATAGACTTTAATGACTCTCTCATGGCTTTGGTGTTGCTTACAGTGGTTTTAGCTCCCGAGAGAGTGTTTTAAAAACTTTTCCAGAACTCAAAGTCAAATTGAAACTTTGAACTTTGTTGAAGCTTTAAGGGATTTCACTGGGAGACACAACTGAGAATGTGTCCCCAGGTTCCAGTTAAAGCAGAACACTGGTGGCACTAATGGTAGGTGAGGACAAACCAGGGAAAGGTGTCTGAGATTGAGGAAACCTGGATGTGTTTCAGGAATGCAAAGGGCCAAGGCCTGAGCCCCAGCCCCTGGCGGGGCAGATCCTGTCCCTCCCTTGAAACACTAATCTTAGAAAATTAGGATTTTAGTGACCTTGCTGAAAACAATTAAAAAGTTAGAAGGGAGTAGTTATCTGAAACTTAAATAATTAATTGTCTGTCAGTTCATGTTTTCTCAGCTGTGTTTACAATGGGAAAGGACAAAACTAGCGAGCACAGCCAAAGGAACACAGACAATGCAGCCAGAAACCCATTCTTTGGACAATTGGACTATCCCCAGAAATCCTTTGTTTTGTCAATGATAGACAAGGTCAAGAGTTTAGGGTGAAGAAGACTCACCTTACTTCCTCCTTTTAAGATCCCTCCCCACAAAAATGACCCCAGATTTAATTTAAGAACTCAATCACATATGCAAGCTAATTACCATAGGAAGCGGGGAATGGGAGTGGCTGTTATTATGAATATGTATTTGTTTGATTCCTTTGCTAATAAATAGACTTTGTGATCACCTGTAATTTTGCAGTGTGTATTAGAGGATTACCTCACGCTGCTGCCCAGTTGAGTTTTGATATAAGACCAATATTCATAATTTGGTAATTCAAGACTGCAATGGCTCATTCTTCTGTGTGCCCAGACCTCCTAAGGAGGCATTCAACATAGTAATCTCTTGGGGAATGCTTCAATCACCTCTTCTCTTAACTAAAAAAAAAACCCAAAATATTCTCTTGGCTGATAAAAAGAATCATGAGATGCACTTTGAAATCTCCTTCCTTAACAAAACTCCTAACTTTCTGCAAGCAGCTGCACAAGCCCTGGAGACTTGAAGACAATTGAAGGAAGACAAGGAGCTCCAGAGGGCTTTCTCTATTTCAATGAGCTCCACAGTGGATTTGGGGCTGAGTCCAGGACCCCAAGGCACTGAGAGAAGTTTGAAGAAGCTGCTCAAGGAGTCAGAAGCAAAACTTCAAGTCCCTTGGAGTATCACTGGCCCCACTGAGGGCAGGGACTGCCAAAGGCTTCCCAGGGACTGGTGAGAGCAGATCCTTGAGGGCAGGATTGTAGGAGCCAAAGGCTGTGAGCAGGAACTGCAATGCTGAGCAAGGCCTGGGATGGTTGGAGGCAGCAGAAAGGCCAAGAGCTGAGCCCAGGCCTGGCCCAGCAGGGCCTGTCCCTCATGGGTGGCTTGGGGCTGTTCCTGGGACAGTGGGATGGGAGGGGCAGCAAGGACAAATGGCATCAACCTGTGTGACACTCCAGATGCTCATGGAACCAAGGGCCAGTGTGACACTGCAGGGCCTCATGGAAACAAAAGGCCATTGTGAGCCTGAGGGGCTGTAACACCCCAGAGCACTGAAATGCTGGGGGTGACCAAATGTTCCTTTACTAAAGTTTGATTCACAGGAGAAACACCAAGCAGATATTCTCAATATGTCAAAATGACACAAAATTGTACTGGCAAAGTATAGAAAATCAAGGAATGCTTGAAAAGGATTTAATACAACATTCAATTCAACATAAAACACTTGTCATAGCAGGAACTTCATTAACTTAGCTCATTTAACCTAGAATCCTTTAAACACTTAAGTTTTGAGGTACCCAAAACTGTTCCATGTAAAGAGCATTAGTGGGACAGGAGAGAGAGAGAGAGACAGAAGCTCTATAGAAAGACACACACATGGCTACCAACTCCTCGGGTTCCAGTGTGGGTGAGACACAGACCCCAGCAGAAGGCAGGGTATGAATCATGGGCTGAGCACCTCCTCCATGTTTTGAGCCCCTGGGCCTTCATGGGCCTCCCCCCAAGTGGGACTTGTGATTGCTCGGGCAATCAGAGCCTGGGTCAGCACCAGCCCACTGTGTGATGGACTGACAGCTCATCCCAAGGTGTCTGGGACATTGATCTCATCCAGCCTCTGACAGTGAACATGGCGACACTGCAGAACCTCATGGAACCATGGGTCAATTGTGACAAGGACGGCAGCAGATCTAAAAACACCATGGAGACACCATGGAACCTCTTGGAATCATTGTGACACTCTGGTGCCTCATGGAATCAAGGGGATCATTGTGAAACTCAGGACCCCTATGGAACCAAGGGTCAGTGATGAAGCTGTGGGGCCCATAGAACCAAGGAGCCATTGTGACACAGCGGGGCCACGTGGGGCCCAGGGGCCATGGTGACACTCCAGGACCTTATGGAAGCAAGGGGCCATTGTGGCACTACAGAACCAAGGAGAATGTTGTTACAAGGAGAATTTAGTGACATTACAGGACTCCATGGAATCAAAGAGAACATTTTGATACTGTGAGGCTGATCTTGGCACGTCGAGGGTTGCTGCTCATCTGCCCCTGAAGCACTGAGGCTCTGTGTTCTCCTTCCTATGGGAGAGACCTGTCCTTCTCCTCCAGGAGCCCATTCCTTCTCCAGATTTCCTTATATGCAAAGAGTGTTCCAAGATTAAATCTGCCAGGACAGACAGATCTGGCTGCCTTAGCTACCTGGGGGGCATCTCTCATTTTCTTTTGAAACACTGGCACCATATACTTTTCTTACGCTTTTTCCTCCCATCTCAACGAGCCACCAATGGCCAAAATTGGGAATCCGTCTCCAGAATTCCCCTTATGCAAGGACAGCTCCCAGACAAAAGCTGCCATGACTGACAAGTCTGGCTTGCCTTGGCTTCCTGAGGACTGGATCTCATCTGCCTTTGAAACACTGGCGCTCCTTCCAAAACATCTGGGCTTTGCACTTTTCTTTAGTATTGAAAAACCCCACAGCCTCAGCCCCTGGCAAGGGCACAGCAGCAGCTGCAGCTCAGACAGGACTCAGCCCCAGCCATGGGCAAGGTGCTTGGCCAAGGCAAAGGGAGGCTCCCTGTGTGCCCTGCTCCCCTCTCCCTGAGCTCCTGAGAGCTCTGCAGCCCTGCTGCCATCCCATCTGCCCAGGCCAGCACAACAGCCTTGGGACCCTCCAGAGCTGCTCCTGCTCCAGGCCCAGGACCCATCCCAGAACTGGTGCAGCCACAAAGCTGTGCCCATTTCTGTTCATTCCTGCTCTGATGAGGATAGATACTCAGCCACTTGGAGCTTGCTGATGAATTTTACTGCTCCAGAGGCCTCTTCTTTCTTGTGCTATTCAATTCAAGAATTCAGGAAGAAAGGCTCATAAACATTTGTTCAAAACATCCAAACAAGAAAAGCCCCTGGGAATAATTTCAGTTTTCAATTCTTTTGTGGCTAATTACACAGATTTCAGAAGTGTATTCCAAGTGAATATACTATAGTGAAAACAAAGCAAATAAAACTAATTTATCCTGTTACGGTTTTTTTCCTGTTTCTAGATGGATGTCAGCAATGTCCAACTGATATTGACATCCAGCATCTTCTAATGCAGTCAGAATACATATGAAAATCAAGGCCATTCATGAGTGACAATCAATTACACTTTGTCCCCACCACCTTCCCAGCATTTCCCTCATCCTATCCCTGGGACTGCTATGGTTCAGGAGTGGTGCGGCCAGCAGGAGGACAGCAGTGATTCTTCCCCTGTGCTCTGCACTGGTGAGGTCATGCTTTGAGTGCTGTGTCCAGTTCTGAGCCCCTCCAATGTAGGAAGGACATGGAGGGGCTGGAGCAGACAATGGCAAAAAAGGCTGGTGAGGGGTCTGCTCCTTTGAGCAGCAGCTGAGGGAGCTGGGGATGTTTATCCTGGAGAAGAGGAAGCTCAGGGGAGACCTCATCACTCTTTGAAACTGCCTGACAGGAGGATGCAGTGAGGTGGGGGTAGGGCTCCTCTGTGGACACTGCTGAAGGTCTAGGCACATTTTAGCTAGACATTTTTCTCAGGCTCAGCTAGAATTTTTCCCAAGCTAGAGGTTTCTTCTTTATTGTAAACACAAGAGAAAGAATCATAACAGAGATAAACACCTGCAAAGTCCCTGAGAAAGCCAGGGAGATGTCTCTTTCTCTGACCAATGATTTGTCTATATTTTGTTTTGCACGAATTGCCTTATATAAGGCAATGGTTTCTTTCAATAAATTGCTTTCTTGCTCTTTCCTGCACCAAGCAAGAGAGTGTCTTGTTGCTGTTTTTCGTCGCTCCGTATCTTTCTCCACGGCAACATATGGAGGTTCCACCGAGAGATCGTTACTCGAGTGGATCGGGATCACCCTAAACGATCTCTGATCGACGAACAGCACCGGGAAAACTCGGAGCTGACAGCCTGCAAAAACCGGGACGGACCCTGGAGGCCTGTCCTAACCGGGGTGCGGCCCATGCTGGGGTTTGTAGCCAGAGGTGCACCGAGCAGACTGAAACCCAGAAAACCAGGGCTGCGAACCTGGGGCCAGGACCAGAGCCGAGATCGCGGCCGGAGTCGAGAGCCATCTGGGACATCGCGGAGACCCCCTGACTACGGCAGGACGGGAAACCCGCAGAAATCATTGGCTTTTCTCCTCTCCCACCGCGAGAGCGTGATCGGAACTGCTCTTTGATCTTCGGAGCGGCGGCGGAGCGGGAGTCCCTGCAGCGCGCGGAGCCGAGCGCCGACGAGCCTGGACAGCGAGAGCTGCGAGCAGCGTCTTGACTGTTTTTCTCCCCCATCCGAGAAAGGTACTGTTCTCGTTCCCCCGCTACGCCAGGACCAAGAAATGGCTTTTTCTTGAAAGGCTTGGGGAGATTTGGGAGACCGATTGCTTAAGGCCCTTCGGGGAGGGGATGTCTCACTTTCCCCTTTGGTGCACGCCTGGGTGACCATTAGTCACAGATTAATGGACACGGGCGAGGGGGGTGAGACAGGCTCTGGATCAGGCACAGCGCTAACGCAGCTATTCCGCCTGGTGCGGTGGAGCAATTGTTACTCGCGGCCGTGTCAGTGCAAGCGACAGCCCTGCATGCGGCACTGCTGCCCTACGCGACCACCCCCACGGAACCGCCGCAGATCGCGGGGCCGAGCCCCTTGCCGCCTGCGGGCCCGCCCCAGGCCAGGGCAGCAGGCGTGTCCTGCCGCGCTGACGGCGCTGGGCGCTGCTGGCTCGGAGCGGCCCCGGCTGGAGCAGCCCCCGTGCAGCCAGCGCTGCCTGGGGGGGCGGCCCCCGCCCTTGTGGGGCCGCTCGCTGCCGAGAAGGAGGTGCCGTCAGCCGGCCCCTCCACCGTGCCGGTGCCGCCGCTCGATCCGCCTGCCGGGGCAGAGCCTCCCCCTGAAAAGGTGCGGGTGGTGCTGGCCCGTCCGTCCCCGGTGCCGTCTGACCGTGACCCGCCTGCTGAGAGGAGCCGTCGGCACCAGCCACCCCAGAGAAGGAGCTGCTGCCGGCGCCTCCCTCCTCTCTGATGCTGGAGACCGACCTGCCCGCCCGAGCAGGGTCTGGGCTGCCCTTCTCTGCCTCAGCAGAGGTGGGGCTGCCTTCTCTTCTTCCCTCAGTTTCTCCATTCGTTCACCCGGGAGCGGTGCTGACCCCAGCGCTGGACCCCACGAACGGACCCCTCCCATCGGCATTTCCAGCTGCTTCGCCGCTCCCACCCTGTGCTGACAGCAACGATGGCTTTGTCCTCACTTCAAAGGGGGAACAGCGGGGGCTGGTTTCATTTCTGCAGTGGGCATGGGAGAAGGGAGCGCTGGGGCAGATGTTTCTGAGCTCTATTCCCTTGATCTAAGGGAAGAGCTGAAAACTTGCAATGATGATATCCAAATGAGAGAGGCTCAGGCTGTTCCTGTGCCTGTGCCTGATGCTGTTCCTATTGTAGGAGAGCGAAATTGGAAAAAGAGAAAGAAAAGATCTAACCAATCCAGTTATTGTGAATCACCTTTGCCTCATTTCAGGCTTCAGATGAGACATGCCTGGGTCTTTGCTACTGACCATCAAGGTGTCTGCCCTGACCTGCACCAGGGGCAGAGTGTGATCACAGCTCAGCTTTCACATGCTGACCAGCTCACCACACACCAACCGGAGAAAACACTGACCAGATGAACCCTGTTCAAGCAGAGAATGGACATTCATCTGTTCATGTTGGAACTGTTGATATAGTTTTCATTGTTGTATTCGAATAATTACTTAGTGGTGGATTTTTCACTGTTTGATAAGTTTGGTGAATGGTGATGGGTTTTGTTATTGTATTAGAATTAAGTTTTAGAATTGAGTTTGTTAAAAGCACCAGTTGTGAAGATTTAGCTAGGCACTTCAGGTATCCAGAAATCTCCTGAGGAATGGTGTTTGTTCTCCTTTGACAAAGGGCCCTGTGGAGGATTACAAACACTTCTCTTTCTTTTCTTTTCTAAAAACTAAAAGGTGGAATTGTGGGCACTGCTGAAGGCCTAGGCACATTTTAGCTAGGCCTTTTTTCTCAAGTTCTAAGTATTTTTCTCGGGCCATGAAACTTTCTTAGCCTCTAGCCAGGATTTTTCCCAGGCTAGAGACTCCTTCTTTACTTTAAACACAAGAGAAAGAATCATAACAGAGATAAACACCTGTAAGGTCCATGAGAAAGCCAGGGACAAGGGGTGTCTCCTTCTCTGACCAATGATCTGTCTCTATTTTGTTTTGCATGAACTGCCTCATTTAAGGCAATGGTTTCTTTCAATAAATTGCTGTTTCTTGCTCTTTTCTGCACCATGAAAGAGAGTGTATTGTTGCTGGTTTTTTTGTTGCTCTGTATCTTTCTCCACAGAGAAAGAGGCATCAGAGCAGGACACTTTATTTTACCTCAATGCACAGTGATCATGGCTCCCTACTGTCTCTGCTGAACACAAGCACAGTAGATAGTGATGTAGCAATACTGAGACTAATGGCATCTCTTAATGAAAATAGCAGTCTGAACAGTCTGTAATGAGTTCCATTCTGAATGCTCTGCAGAAGCAAACAGGCACTTTATTGTTTCTGGAAAGCACAGAGTGCTCATACTCCTCAGGGCATCCTCAGGCTCCTGGTCCCTCAGGCTGTAGATGAGAGGGTGCAGTGTTGGAGGCAGCAGCAAGCACAGAAGTGACCGTGCCAGAGCCAGGGATGGGCACCAGGGTGGCACAGGTGACCTCTGGGCTTTGCAGGGCCCAGGCACAAGGGCTGTGCCAGAGCCAGTGCTGAGCTCCCTCTGTGGGCTGGGGCAGAGCCCAGCCAGAAATCCCCCCTGAGGCAGCAGCTCTGCACTGGTGGCCACCAGGCCAGCTTGCCAGGGGAGGCTTCTGGCCATGCCCTGGAAGCAGCTGCTGCTGCCAAGGTGCCTTTGCTGTCTCAGGCTCTCCCTGGCACAGCTCCCACCACGGCACTCTGCTCTTGTGCCCAAGCCCTTCCCTGTGCTGGGGCTGCCTGGGGCCTTTCCTGCAGTGGGACCTGGCCTGGCCATGGCACAGGAAAGGGAGCTCCTGCTGGAGCAGGAGGCTCTGCCTGCAATGGGCTCCAACAGCTCCAGCAAGGACCTGTTTGCAAAGCCCCAGGGGAAAATGAAAGAGGGAGGGTCATGCTGCCTTTGGGGTGAATAATGCTGAAACCAGCCCGACTCCTCCGTCCCAAAGTTCAACATCCTGAGAGGGAGCTGAAGCTGTGGCAGAGCTGGGAAAATCCCCAGAGCGGGAACAACCAAGTGGCACCACTGAGAACTTCTGCAGAGCTGCTCAGCTGACACAGCCTGGGCACATCTGAGTGACAGCACTTCAGACCAGAAAAGCCCTGTCCCAAATATTAGTGGCAGCATCTCCTGACATTTCCCTTCTTAGGGGTGTGTGGAGATTCCTCCCTGGAGTGGAGACACCCCTCAAGGTCACTCCTTGAGGCTGAGCTAAGGAGATTTGCCCAGGGTCGTTGGTCTGGGGGAGTGACACCCATCTCTACTTAGTTCTGCTTTGATACAGTTGCTTCAAAATTGCTTCCTAGGGCATGATATTAAAATTGATGTTACAGCTCCTAAACTGTGGAGTAAGTAATTCTGATTAAGACCTTTTTGCCTAATCATGATCATAATCAACCATATCTCTATGCATATAAATACTTCTAGATTTCCATCCTTAATGTTGAGGGACAAAGCTATACAAAGGTTCAATTCCAGCCTTATAATACTTTATCAATAAATTCTTGACAAAGCCTGGCACTGGGATTGGATCCAGGCATTCTTAGGCTCCTCTAAAAGGAGGAGTTTAGAAAGCCTGGGGTCCTGGTTTAGGGGAGCAATTGGGGTGTTGGGGGTCCTTTGTGCCCCTCGTGACCCAACAAGAGCTTCTCTAATAAACTTGGCCTGAAGCTCCCACGGGACGCATGACAGGAACTCCAGTGAGTGTCTGTGACATCCCAGCCCTTTGGCAGCCTGGGCACTCCTGGGGACTCCCTGTGAGTGTCTGTGACATTCCAGCCCTTTGGCAGCCTGGGCACTCCTGGGATGTCACCCTGGAGCCCCTGTGGGTGTCTGTGACCTCCCAGTTCTTTAGGAGCACACGGATGTCCCCACTGTACTCCTGCCACTGCCTGTTACAAATTGGCTCCTTGGCACCTCTGTTGTCACTGTGGAGCCCTGTGACTGTCACCTCATGACCCTTAAGAAGATTAAGGACCCCTGGAATGTCACCATGGAGCCCCTGTGACTGAGTGTGACCAAACAGATCTTTAGGAACCCAGACAACCCTCAGATATGCCCATGGAGCCCCTGTGCCTGCACGTGAGCTCACAGCTCTTGGGCAGCCTGGAAACCCCTGGGATCTCATAATTCCTGCTCTGCTGAGGATGGATCCTCCCAGCTCCACTGTCCATGGCTGCTGCCTGGGACTGATGGCTCATCCCAGCTTCTGTCCTCAGACCCGCAGCTGCTCTCCTGGTGCGATGTCTCATCGTTATCAGCATCCTCTGATGGTTTCCAGGGCAGCAATCTCCTTTTGTCTCTGATTTGCTTAGCTGTTTTGCTTGTGATTTGCGCTGCAATAAGCTTATTGGTGTTTTTCTTGCCCTTGAACTGAGCCTCCAGTCTTACCAGCAGTTCTTCCTCCTCCTTTGTCCAGCATCTTTTGTGAGCTCCTCACTTGGATGTTTCTTTCGGCTGGGGAGCAGCCATCCTTTCCTGGATCCTTATCAATGGGTGTGCCAAGACAAGGTGAAAAATAGACTAGGTCATTAGAATACACTTCTAGAATATTTTCCTTAGTAATTCTACTTTCATACTGACAACTAAGTTTAGGCCAGAAGAGGAAGAATCAATTTGCAGCCTTAGGAGAAGAAGCAGTGAGAGTTTTTAACCTTAACAATTTTTGGGTCTGAGAGAGCCAGGAGCATCTGAAGAGTGGCTGACTAACCAGCTGAACCTAATGGTGGGTCAGCACCCTCAGTGGGGTCCATAGTGGGATAGGATTTGGGACAAAGAAGGAAGTCCATGGTGACTTCATTCTTCTGAAACAGGCACTTATTGCCTAAATAGGACAGGGCCATCTACATAGGAAAAGCATTTGTGAATTGATTATATCTTAGGGTTTAAACAATTGGGTTTGGACTCCCAATTACCCTCCTTAGAATTATTCCAAATATCAAGGGAAATGCTATCAAATGCCTGTTTAACTCACTAATGGTAGCTGGCTAAGGTGTTCCTACAATAATTAATGAAAAGATTTGGAAGGCTGTAAAGCAGTGGGGAGGGAAAGGGGTTTTCTGACTAAGCTTTTAAGCTGCCAATGAGAAAATTCCACAAGCAGAGCACATGTTGTTTGTGATTATCAGTGAAGAAATGGCAACACGGGAAAGGAATTTGACCCCTTTTTAGTGAGTTCTGCTCCAAGTCCCACCAAACAGCTTGCAGATGTAAATGTAGATGGAAAGCCCATGTGGAAGCTTGGAAATGCAAATATTGTGACCCCCATGGTGGGGCTATTATTGTTGAATGACTGTTAGGGCCAGGAAAAAAGTTGCATTTTGACCCACCAACTGATGACAAAGGTCAGATGGCCTTTTGCTAATGCAACATGGGCTTTGAAAGAGCATTATTGTATTTGTGGCCAACATGCTTATTGCAGGTAACCTCCAAACTGCTGAGGGATCTGTTCAATGGGGCTTAAATTGACTGTTGTTCTTTTTTCTACCACAAAGTGAGGGAAATCACTTAGGAATCAAAATCTAATTGAACAATTTAACAATTTAACTAGAGAAAAGCAATCAATGGATGCAGTTCTGGCTGGAGAGAGCACCCAAAATGGGGAAAAGATGAATGGCCACAAGATAAAAATTATACTGCAATATAGACCAGCCACTTGGAATTAAAATCAGGTGCCAGAGAACCCATTTATAATTGGAATGGGATCATTAGGTTACAAGCTGCCTCTTAAACAATAACCAAGCAGACAGCTGCAGCTCTTGACCTTCCTGCTGACCTGTCCACTCAAATGAGGAATGCAATATTTCAACATTGGATGGTATTAGGTCATCTATTAACAGAAGAAGGAGGAGTTTGTGGAAAATTCAATTTTTCAGACTGCTGTTTGCAAAGAGATGGTAATGGAAAAGTGATCAAACAAATAACAAAGAAAATAAAGTCAGCTCACACACCCATCCAAATGTGGAAAAGATGGGAATGGGACACGTTTTCATGGTTTTCTGGCAATCTATGGGTTAAATGAATACTATTTCTGCTCTTATGTGCTATAGCAACACTCATCTTTTTACCATGCACGACACCTTGCTGAGTGCAAGTCTTTCAGCAGGTGATCAAGGGGATGCATGTGGCAGCCACACCTACTGATGCAGAAATGATTACAAAAGGATGGAAAATGATGTCACTGCAAATACCTGCAAAACCAAAGATGATTCAGGAAGAAAAACTTAAATCACTGGCAATTATGGTGTGTAAAGACAAATAGAAAATAAAGAAAATAAAAAGAGGAGGGATGGAAAGGAGTAAGATGATTGTATCTTTACAAACAGACCATGTGAATTTGCTTGCAGACAAAGCTGGGGACTTACAGACAGTGAAGTAACAGAAGACACTCTTCATTCTAGAAACTGTTACTAATCAACACAGACATTTGCTCAGCCAAGGCCGTGTTAAATTTCTGAACCTAGACCAAGACAAGAAAGAGTTACTAGAATTATGAAGAGCTTTTGCTTTTTTTTCTTGTATATTACAAAAGGACGAGTGCATAATAGAGTGGGGCATAGATTAGCTGGTTGAGGAATTCTGTACCTTAAAATTGCCTCATCCAGTGGGGAAAAAGAAGAGGGTGATGCGGTTGAAAATTTAGGATACAACGAGGGCTGCATCTCCCAATTATTTGAGACACCCCATGGGAAATGCCCCATGACTTCTCCCTTTATTCAAATAAAGTTACAGGACTCCTCTTTCTCCCTTTTGGACATAAACCTGTGGCATCGTGGATGAATTTTTCTGACAGCAGTGACCTATAAAGGAGTAAAGTGGTTCCCCCGCAGGCTCCATCCCGCTCCAGCCCCGGGACTGCCTGCAGCGCTCCATCCCTTCCCCAGGGCTGCCTGCGGGCTGTGGACCCACCTCGCTCTCTGCACGAGCAGGGCTGGGCCCCCTCACCAGCAGCCGAGGGGCTGCAGGGCGGCAGCTGCAGCACCATCAGCCTTTCTATGCAGGGTGCTGCTGCTGCCTCCATCTCTCCATCTCCTCCCCTGCTCGCCCCTGGCTGGGCGCTCACGGGCGGCCGCCCTCGCCTGTCCAGTCTCAGCGGGAGCTGCCCCTCCGTGGCTCTCCCAGCAGTGCCGCGCCCGGGCTCCACGCGGATCTGGGCAGGGCCGGCTGCGTGCGGCTCTCGTGTTGTGCAGCAGCCACGGTGCAGGCGGGGTGGGCTGCGCGGCCGCGGCAGCACCAAGAGAGGAGCCGCGGGCAGGACGGTGAGTGCTGCGGCCGTGCGCTTCTGTTCCCTGTCGCTCGCTGGCTCTCCCCGGCCCTGTGACCCCGCGGAGTGCTGGGCCTGGCCGGGCAGTGCACAGCCACATGTGTGGCCAGCGGCGGCCGCAGCAAGGGACTGCTGGCACTGCTGGTGCTGGTGGTGGTGAGAGGGGCGGCCAAGGGCAGAGATCGCAGGGTAGACCTGTTACCCTTCCCTGGCCTTTTTCTCTGACGGCCATTGGTAGGGTAGACCTGTTGCCCTCTGCGGACTTTACTCGTAAGGACTTTCACGGGATAGACTTGTTGCCGTCTGCTGGCCCTGGAGCCTGGACACTGAGCAGCGGCGCCGCATCTCGTCCATTCCATGAGCGGCCCCCTTGCCCTGGCCCGCCCGCCCAGCACGCCTTCGCCACAAGCCCTGTCCGTCCCACAGCCCCCGAGCACTCGCACCGCGCTCACACTCCTGCTCACGCCTGCTCTTCCCCCTCCCCTAAAGCCGCTCCCTCAATGTACCTGAGGTGCGCTCCCAGCCTAAGCCGCTGGCCCTGCCGCCTCCACGTCCCAGTGAAAAAGGGAAAGGAAAAGGGAAAGGAAAAGGGGAAAAAAAACCCCAGAATAAAATAAAAGAAAACAAAATAAAATGAAATAAAATAATAAAAATAAAATAAAAATGAAATAAAATATATATTTTTAAAAAAGTATTAGAAAATATTTATTGGTTTTGAAACTGGCCTCACAGGATGGGACAGGGCTGCTAGGGCTATCCAGCTCCAGGGCATTACAGGGCTGTGGGCTTTGCCTGACTCCAGGATGGTACGAGGACACCTCGTCTACCCGGCTCTGGGCCAGCGCTGTCCACCAGCCTCCGCCGGAGATGGCGCCGCAGCGGCGGCGGACCCGGAGTGAGTAGGTGTGCCCCTGTCCGGGGTGGCCCCTGAAGGCCTGGTCTACCCAGCTCCGGGGCTGGGGCACCCGCCAGCCGCCCCCAGAGACGGCGCCGCAGCAGTGGGCAGAAGAGGGGCGAGCAGCTCTGCCCCTCTCCGCGGCGGCCATGGCAAGATGGCTCTGCCCGATACTGGGGCTGGCGGTGTCCGCCAGTTGCACCCCCTTGAGCAGCTACGATTGCTTCTCTGCCACATGTCCACTAGCACGGCTCGGCTCACGCATCCTGTGCTTTTTGTTTTTTTGGATTCACTTTTTGCTTGCTTGCCGTCCCCTGCCTTTTCCGGAGGGAAGCCGATCCCTGTGAGCTGTGTCAAAGCCGCTGGCCCCGGCCATGGTCGGTGGCAGCTTCTCCCACGCTCGCTGCATCGCTTCCCTGGGCCGCTAAAACCTGCCCTGCCACGGCCGCCCCCTCCCCGCTCTGCACTTCTCTCACTAGGGAAACATCCTTCCATGTCGCCTCTGCCTATCCCTGTGCAGCACAATTCACCAGGCCTTGCATTGTTCACCCTCTAATAGGGAATGTCAGCTGGCTTTAGACCATCGGGAGACAGGTCAGTTTTACCCTACTGAGGATGTGTTGTTGCAACAGGCTGCTCCTGCTCCTTCTGAATCTCTTTACTGAAGTGTGTCCATCTTTCCCAGAGCTTTTTGTTCTTAAGGACTGTTCCCCTTAAAAAATCAGGGAGACAGTTCATCCCAAATCCGTGCATGCTGAGTACAGGAAAGCTTCTGCTTCTATTCTGTACTTTGCAAACATATTCATTGATTGTCCTGGACTAAACACACATATGATAATCATTTCCCAAAAATCTTTAACATATTTCCCCTCCCTGTGTGTTTTGTCCTGGGGGTCTCTCTGGTGGTCCCAATGTTCCAGTGGGCCTGGCTGAGCTGGCAGGACACTGAGGCTGGTGAATTCCAGTTCCCCTTCTTACACAAGGGGCATTGTGTGGTTTGCAGAGGCCAGTAGTTTTGGAGAGCAAGCATTGTGTCAGCTCACCTGGGGTGGGCAATTTATCATCTGTTAACGTGAGGTGGCAGAGTGTATTATGACATCACAGAGTGGGCTATGACATAACAGAGTCGGATATGACATCACATAGTGTGTTATGACATCACATAGTGGGCAATGACATTACAGAGTGGGCTATGACATCACAGAGTGTATTATGACATCACAGAGTGGGTTATGACATCACAGAGTGTGTTATGACATAACAGAGTGGGCTATGACATAACAGAGTGGGCTATTTCAGGTCATTGAGCATTACAGGCTGTCCCTGTGATATCACAGGGCCAAGGTCTGACATCCCACCAGGGCTGTGTGAGGTCACTGGTTGGTCACTCTGCCCCAGTCCCCTCACAGTTTCCCCAGACAAGTCCAATGCTGTTCATGTCCAGCAGGGTCCCCTGTCCCTCTGTATCTCCCTGCTCCACCTGGAGCCACAGCCTCCCCCAAGGATGTTCCACAAATCAACCCCAGAGCCTGACATGGGGACAAGTGGCCAGGGCTGTGTGATCAGGACATCAAGGACGTGGATTGCACACACTTCCTGATACAACACTTGAATAGCGTTTCTACCTGTCACAGAATCATCTTTGTCCAAAATTGGTTTTGTACAGAAATCCCTTGTGGGTGGCAGACTCATCAGATCCTGCTGGGACATGGCACAGAGCTGAGAGAAGAGCTGTGATGGTTATTAAATCGGATCATGTTCAAATTTTGTTTGTTGGCAGAGAAGAGGAACATTCCTGTTCCTCTGAGTCTCAGCAGTTCCTGAGCCCAAAGGACACAAACCTGATGAGTTGTGGTTCCCAGTGCAGGGGTGGCCCTTGCACCTCCCTCCATCTTCACAGCAGAGCTCCCTTGTCCCAGAAAGTGCCTGGCACTGCAGGGATGAAGGAAACAGGACAGGCTGTGGGGATCAGGGGCAGGGCACGGCCAGGGATTTGGGGTGGTTGTGAGCCACAGGGCAGCACTACTGAGTGGGGACGAGCTGCAGTACCGGTTTTGTCCACAAGGGGGCTGCTCAACCGATTGGGGGGGGCTGTAGAACTGGATTTTCCACAAGGGGGCAGCACTATTGGGGGGGGTTGCAGTACCGGTTTTGTTCACGAGAAAGCAGAACTACTGGTTGGGTCTCCGCAGTACCTGTGCTGTCCACAAGGGCGCAGCAGTACTGGGCTGGGAGCCTCAGTACCTGTTCTCTCCACAGGTGGGCAGCACTACTGGGCAGAAGGAAGGGGGCTGCAGTGCCGGTTTTGTCTACAAGGGGGCACCACTGCTGTTGAGGGGGGCTGCAGTGCCGATTTTTTCCAAAAGGGAGCAGCACTTCTGGGGCATTGACTGCAGTACCTGTCTTGTCCACAAGGGGATAGTACTTCTGGGGGGCGGGGGGCTGCCATACCGGTTTTGTACACAAGGGGGCAGCAAGACTGAGGGGGCTGGGCTGCAGTACTGGTTTTGTCTACAAGTGAACAGCACTACTGGGCGGGGGGGGGGGGGGCTGCAGTACTTGCTTTTGTTCACGAGGGGGCTGCACTACTGGTGTGAGGGGCTGCAGTACAGGTTTTGTCCACAAGTGGGCAGCACTTTTAGAGGGTGGGCTGCAGTACCTGTTTTGTCCACAACAGGGTAGCACTACTGAAAGCAGAAGGGGGGTTGCAGTACCTGTTTTGTCCACAAAGGGAGCAGTACTACTGGAAGGGGTCAGCAGTACAGGTTTTGTCAACAAAATGTCAGCACTACTGAAAGAAGGGACCAGTGATACCAGTTTTGTCCACAAGGGGGCAGCCCTAATGAGGAAGGAGGGGCTGCAGTACTGGTTTTCTCCACATAAGGGCAGCACTACTGGGGAGGGGGGCCTGCAGTGCCTGTTTTGTCCAGAAGGGGACAGCACTACTTTGGGGGGGGATTGCAGTATTAGTTTTGTCCACGAGGAAGCAGCACTACTGGTTGGGGGGCTGCAGTACCTGTTCTGTCTGCAAGTGGACAGCACTACTTGGCGGGGGGGGCTCCAGTACCGGTTTTGTCCACAAGGGGGCAGCACTGCTGAAGGGGGAGGGGGGCTGCAGTACCAGTTTTGTGCACAAGGGGGCAGCACGGCTGGGAATGGGGGTCCTGCCATACCTGTTTTGTCCTCAAGGGGGCAGTACTACTGGGGGGAGGGGGCTGCAATACCGGTTTTGTCCACAAAGGGGAGGCACTACTGAGGGGGGCGGGCCGGCAGCATCGGTTTTGTTCAAAAGGGGGCAGCACTACTGGAAGTGCTGGGGGGGCTGCAGTACCGGTTTTATCCACAAGGGGGCAGCACTAATGTGGGTGGGGCTGCAGTTTCGGTTTTGTCCCCAATGGGGCAGTACAGCTGAAGGAAGGGAGGGGGCTGCAGTACCAGTATTGTGCACAAGGGGGTAGCAGGGCTGGGAATGGGCGCCTGCCGTACCGGTTTTGTCCACAAGGGGGCAGAATTACTGAAAGGGGGGTGCTACAGTACTTGTTTTTTCCACAAAGGGGAGGCACTAATGAAGGGAGGAGGGCCAGCAGCACCGGTTTTGTCCACAAGGCAGCAGCACTACTGGAAGTGGAGGGGGGGTAGCAGTACTGGTTTTATCCACAAGGGCGCAGAACTGATGTGGGTGGGGCTGAAGTACAGGGATTTTGGCACAAGGGGGCAGCACTATTGAGGAGGGAGAGGCTGCAGTATTGGTTTTGACCACAAGAGTACAGCACTACTGGAGGGGGAGCTGCCGTACCTGTTTAGTCCACAAGGATACCGCACTACTGGTTGGCGGGCTGCAATGCCGGTTTTGTCCACAAGTGCGCAGCATTTCTGGGGGGGTGGGCTCCAATACCTGTTTTGTCCATAACGGGGGAGCACTATAGAGGGGGGTAGGGGGTTGCAGTACCTTTTTTTTATGCACAAGGGGGAAGACCTACTGAAAGGGGGGAGTTGCAGTACCCGATTTGTCCACAAGGGAGCAGCACTACTGGAAGGGGGCCTGGTGTACCGGTTTTGTCCAGAAGGAGGCAGCAGTACTGGGGAGGAGGTGGCTGCTGTGCCGGTTTTTCCCACAAGGGGTCAACACTTCTGGGGGGTGGGCTGCAGCACAAGTTTTGTCCACAAGGGGGCAGCACTGCTGGTACGGGGGGGCTGCAGTACTGATTTTGTCCACAAGTGGGCAGCACTTCTGGAGGGGTTGGGCTCCAGTACCTGTTTTGTCCACAAGGGAGGAGCACTACAAAGGGGGGTAGGGGGGCTGCAGTACCTGTTTCGTCCACAAGGGGGAAGACCTACTGAAAGGGGGTGGCTGCAGTACCCATTTTGTCCACAAAATGTCAGCACTACAGAAGGGGGTTGGGCCAGGAGTACCAGTTTTGTCCACAAGGGGACAGCACTACTGGGGGGGAGGGTGGTACAGTACCAGCTTTGTACACAAGGAATCAGCACTACTGGGTGGGGGACCGCAGTACCTGTTCTGTCCAAAACGGGGCAGCACTACTGGGAGGAGGGGCTGCAGTACAGCTTTTTCCTCAAGGAAGCAGCACTACTTTTGCAGAGGGCTGCAGTACCTGCTTTTGTCCATGAGGGGGCGGCACTACTGGTGCGAGGGTCTGCAGGACAGGTTTTGTCCACAAAGGGGAAGCACTACTGAGGGGGGAGGGCCGGCGGCACCGGTTTTGTCTACAAGGGGAAGCACTACTGGGAGTGGGGGTGGACTGCAGTACCGGTTTTGTTCACAAGGGGGCAGCACTAGTGAGGAGGGAGGGTCTGCAGTACCGATTTTGTCCACAAGGGGGAAGAGCTAGTGAGAAGGGGGAGGCTGCAGTACTGGTTTTGATCACATGAGGGCAGCACTGCAGGGGGGGGGGGGGAGGTGCCGTACCTGTTTTGTCCACAAGGATACAGCACTAATGGTGGGCAGGCTGCAATGCCGGTTTTGTCCACAATGGGGCAGCACTTTTAGAGGGTGGGCTGCAGTACCTGTTTTGTCCACAATGGGGCAGCACTACTGAAAGCAGAAGGGGGGTTGCAGTACCCGTTTTGTCCACAAGGGAGCAGTACTACTGGAAGGGGTCAGCAGTACCAGTTTTGTCCACAAAATGTCAGCACTACTGAAAGGGGGGGGGGGGGGGGCGGCGATACTAGTTTTGTCCACAAGGAAGCAGCCCTAGTGAGGAAGGAGGGGCTGCAGTACCGGTTTTCTCCACAAAAGGGCAGCACTACTGCGGAGAGGGGCCTGCAGTGCCTGTTTTGTCCAGAAGGGGACAGCACTACTTGGGGGGGGGGTTGCAGTATTAGTTTTGTCCACGAGGAAGCAGCACTACTGGTTGGGGGGCCGCAGTACCTGTTCTGTCTGCAAGTGGACAGCACTACTTGGCGGGGAGGGCTCCAGTACCGGTTTTATCCACAAGGGGCAGCACTGATGTGTGTGGGGCTGCAGTACAGGGATTTTTGCACAAGGGGGAAGCACTATTCAGGAGAGGGAGGCTGCATTACTGGTTTTGACCACATGAGTACAGCACTACTAGAGGGGGAGCTGCCGTACCTGTTTTGTCCACAAGGATACAGCACTACAGGTGGGTGGGCTGCAATGCCGGTTTTGTCCACAAGTGGACAGCACTTCTTGGGGGGGGGGTGGGATCCAGTACCTGTTTTGTCCACAACGGGGGAGAACTAGAAAGGGGAGCAGGGGGCTGCAGTGCCTGTTTTGTCCACAAGGGGGAAGACTGACTGAAAGGGGGGGCTGCAGTACCCATTTTGTCCACAAAATGTCAGCACTACTGGAAGCAGTCGGCAGTACACGTTTTGTCCACAAAATGTCAGCACTGCAGAAGGAAGGGGGTCAGAAGTGCCACTTTTGTCCACAAGGGGCAGCAGTACTGGGTGGCAGAGGCTGCAGTACAGCTTTTTCCTCTAGGAAGCAGCATACTGTGCAGAGGGCTGCATTTCCGGTTTTGTCTCCAAGGGGGCAGTACAGGTGAAGGAAAGGGGCTGCTGTACCAGTTTTGTCACAAAAGGGCAGCATGAATGAGGAGAGGGA
>NW_027635938.1:41081-97598 GCF_903797595.1 Erithacus rubecula | reverse complement strand
TCAGTGCTGTTTATTCACTTTTTTACCTTGAAGGGCAATAAGGCAAATCTATGAATAGGAAGATTTTTGAACTTGAATTGCGGAATTAACCAATGAAAAATAAACAAACTCTGAATTAAATTATTAAGTAATCCAATGATTTTTTTTCTTTTTTTTTGTTTCCCATAGGCTGAACTCACGGGATCCCATGGCGTTAGGTACAGCTTTGAAGGCCATGGGGACTGTGCCATCATTTCAGCTCCAGCCCAGGATGATCCCGTCCTGCTGAGCTCCATCCGCTGCCTGCAGGCCAGCCTGCCGTGCCCAGTGGCGCCGGGACGTCGAACCCGACTGCCAGGAGTCTGGATATCGGGGGGGAGCCCCAACCTGGCCGATGCCATCCACCGCCAGCTGCCAGTAAGGACACTCCTTTTCTCAGTTGCTCTCTTTTTCCAGTGAAAAGGAAATTTTTTTTCTTAATGCTTTAATTTGTTACTTATTGATTTTGTCATTGTGTTTTAAGACCTACAGGAAATTTAAAAAAAAATCCCCTGTAAATTTGACTTTTTTTGCATGTGATAAAAGCAAAGTGAAACTTTGAGCCAGGAGAACTGTACACATCATCATGACTTGGATTTTTGTGGAATCTCTAAAAATAGAGTAGATTCTAGTTTAAGGAGTGATGATGATAATAATACCCAGCTTGGGCATAAGGTTAGTAGCTATGGAATAAATCACTTCTGTAGAATCAGGTGAACTCCATGGCACCCCACATAAATCCATGAGGTCAGGACTTGCTCTTGCTCGTGCTGGGGATTTGAGCATGATCCAAGAGGCGAGTTGCAGCAAGTGAATGGAACAGGAGGCAGGAAGGGGCAGTAGGTCAGAGGTGACAGTGATAGGTTGGTGATTATAGGCTTTATGCAGCTGGGATGTCCCGGTCTCCAAATGTGGAGCTTACCATGATAAAGTTACTTGTCCTGTGTCTGTTATGATCCTATTTGGATTTGTCTATATCCAGTATATAGTATTTTCTTTTCAGTTGTGTTTGTATGACAAAGTTTTAGTTGCCTGAACTAAAGGTGTTTTGTTAGGCCGTATGAATTTTATCACCAATTCACCTTCTGTCTTGCAAAAAAGTGACTGAAGTTAACCAGTTTTGATAGTTAAAAAAACCCAAGACAATCATAAGGATCAGGTTCTTGCAATAATTTTTTTATCCTCTTGACCTTTAGACCTTCTGGTGACTTGGTGATAAAATTTGTTTCAAGTACACAGGATATTTTGTTTCTCAAGTGTGCTGGAGTTGTCCCTTATCTCCCACCTGTACCCTGCACTGTTTAGTCCTGGGTTATGGCATATTTGTTTTTTTTCATTCTGTTCTAAGCACCATTCCAAACTTCCTGCTTTGATGGCTGCCAGATTGTTTATTTGGCACCAGAGCCTGTAAAATCACAGATATGGAGGCCTGAGTACCTTGGGGTGTGTTCCATGCAGGTAGCCCTATGATCATGATAATTAAAGAGATGGCTCACAAGTGCTGTGCTGAGCCATTCCACTGACATCATTTTTATGAGGCACCTGTTTGAATGAGGGAATGGGTTATTCTACTTACCCAGCAAAGCTTTAATAATAAATGCTTTTCTCTTAGTGAAATGTAGTTTATTATATTTCAAATGCAGTAGATGGGACTAAAGTAGCTTTTTTATTTGAGGGGGAGTCACAGGTGATGCTTCTGTTTCTGTTGTAAATTGATGGAGTTGTTATATCTGACATCTTGGTTACAATGTGATGCTGCTTCCAGTGGTGGAGGTATGGAAATTCACCTAATGTCTGGACAGCTGAAACCTGTTTCTGCTGGGTGCAGTATGGGGCAGAGTATAGCAAAAGCATCACTGTCACACATTACTGGTTCAAAATTTTATGGAACCCAGAATTATTTAGTTTGGAAAAGACTTCAAGGTCATAGAGTCCAACATGTGCCTGATCCCCAGCCAGAGCACTGAGTGCCACGTCCATGTGTTCCTTGGACACATCCAGGGACAGGGACTCCACCACCTCTCTGGGCAGCCCAGCCATGTTTAACAACCCTCACAATGCAGAAATTCTACCTAGTGACCAACCTGAGCTTCCCTTGGCACAGCCTGAGGCTGTTGCCTCTCCTCCTGTCCCTGTTCCCTGGAGCAGAGCCCAACCCCTGGCTGTCCCTCCTGTCAGGGAGTTGTGCAGCGCCACAGGGGTCCCTGAGCCTCTTTTCTCCAGGCTGAGCCCTTTCCAGCTCCCTCAGCTGCTCCTGGGCTCCAGCCCTTCCCCATCTCATTCCCTTCTCTGGACATGCTCCAGCCCCTCAGTGTCCTCCTGAGCTGAGGGGCTCAGACTGGACACAGCACTCGGGGTGTTCCAGCCTCCAGCTGGAGCCTTCAGAGCAGTAACTTTTAAGTGGAATTCAATCTGAACTCCTCTGTTGTCACGTGTGTAAATCTACAAGGACAGATTTCCTGTTATATTAAAGCACATTGAAACACTTGTAGTGACTTATCATGATATAGTTCAAAGTGATGTAAATTGTCTAAGTGTTGTACATTTTCCTGCTGATAGGGCTGTCGGTCTCTGTTCAGTATATTTTAGAGTTCAAACATCAGTATTGACAAATATTGAGCCTCAATTCTGCCAGAACAAGGCATTTGTCCATTGATTCCTTGAGATAGGACAAAGGACACAATTTTGGTTCACTGCTTCATGCATCCAGAAGGCAAAAGGAACAAATTGATTCTGCTTTTATTGTAGAAACAGGCACCACAATACTGAACTATATGATAGTTGAAGTTAACTTCCTGAAAATATAAAGGGCTTTTCCATGTGGGCTTACAAACAGAAAATAGGAAAGTTACTGAAGCAGAGTTTTCCTTGCCTGTCAGCTTGGCCAGGGTAACATTATGCTTTTTTTGGTTTTTTTGGGGGGATAACCTGCTGAGGAAATGAGGTGCTTTGGCTTAAAATGCTGCTCCTGCAGGTTGGATTGTCACTGTGACTTAGAGTTCCATGGCCAGAACTTCATTCTGTTGTATTCACATGTTCAGGAGCACAAGTCCCAGGAATCTGATGCTGCAAATCTGAAACAAATTGGATATCTGAGATACAGGAACATTAGGGAATAATGCCTGTTAGTGAGATCATGAATATTTATCAAAAACAAAGTTTTGGATTTCTCTTTTCCTGTCTAGATCTTGTGCTTTGAAAGTGAAATAATTTAGTGAGAACTGAATTTAAAAATATTTAATTTTTAAATATTATGTTTTATTAATTCAAGTCTAAATGATAATTTTTGGTTTTTCTGGGTAAGAGTCACTCTAATAGTGCTGTATGATATTTACTGCTTTCAGCAGATGGAGGAAAAGTCCAAACTGAGGCTTTGCTTCCAGAAGCACTTCAAAAACTTTTTTGCTCATGAATTCTAAGGGTTCTTTTATCTTTATAACATTGAAGATTTGCTGAACAACTAATCTGCCATTAAGAAAAGCATTTCAAATAGTCATAGGGAAAACAACTTACTGGTTGTAAACAGGAGGTATGAGGAGAGTTGTTTACATAGTAGCTTTCCAAAACTGTGGATAATTAAACGCAGAGCAGTTATAGATCAGTGGAGTGGTTGGGTTAACCAGGCAGCTGGGAACTTCAGGGGTGTCTCTTGCACATTCTCCTACATTTCTTCTTCCTGCCAGACTTGACTATGTTGTTCTGGTTTTTATTGTGGTGAATTTTAAAACTGGATGAGGAGTTGAAGATCTTTATTCAGTGCTGGGTGGAAAAAGCTAATTGGGTGGGGTCAGTGAGTGAGGAAAAAAACTGGAGTGATTCTGTAAGTCTGAAAAGTTGGGTGTTGCCTTATTTTGTTGAAGTGTGGTTTTCTGAAGGATAATGCTGTTTAATGATATTGCCTGGACAGGTTTGGCAGCTGTTCCAGCCACAGTACCTTTTCCCACAAATCATTTTTTGTGTATCTGGCAGAAGAAGGGAAGGAGAGGAGGGAATTTTTGACTGTTGGCAGCTTTTTGACATGAATATGTGGATTTGCAAGTTGCAGAGCTCTCATTGCATTTGGTGACCAAATACCATCTGGAGGCATCACAGAGAATTTAGACTCAACTCTTGGGTTTTCTCTCTTCTCCCACCCATGCCCTGGACCCTGCGAGTTCCACAGAGATTATAGGGAAGGGAGATGTGTTCCTCAGATCCCTTCTTTGCTTTTGCAAATAGCAGTTTATTCTGACATTTTACACCACTCCAAGAGCTGGACTTAATGATTTTGTAGGTCCCTTTCAACTCATAATATTCTATAATTCTCTGACAGTTTTGTCTATCAATTTATAATCTCTGTAGTGGAATTGTAGATATATTCCACTTGGCTGCATTTGTGGTACAGAATGTTGGAGTTCTCAGGAATACTGCAGGGATTATGGTGTGTACCACCACTGAGGATACAGGTTGGTGACTTTAGCACAGCACTGGAGGTGGGCTCTGGAAAGCTGGCCAGATGTGAATCTAGAACTCAAAAATGAATAAATTCTGCATGTTTTATAGCTCTTTAAATAGAACTACATCCTTCTATCAGCTTAGTAGCTTGTGTGTCTGAGCTCACTGATTCTGGTAGGTATTTAGAATTTCTATTTCATATATTGCCCTTCATCCATTAATTTCTGCAGCTGCTTCCCCAGAAAAAATACACTGTTTCACTAGGATATAAGAATTTGGATGGAAACGCTTATGAAGAATAGATTATCTTGGATGAATTAGGCAAGTCTTTCTTGAAAGATTATTGCACATGATCTTTGCAGCTTGGTAAGTTTAAAAACGTAGCTGAAATTTGAGCTGTGACAGGAAAAACCTGGAGCTTCAGCTTGTTCCTGTTTATGAATTCTTGGCATATTGGGCTGGCGCAGCCGTAATCCCCTGGTGCTGATAAAGTGGAGAGGGAGAAATGCTGCCTGTGGGAAGAGCTGTGTGCAGGGCACCAACATTAACCCACAGGACTGTACACCAAAATTAATTTCTGCTATTGTTTCTCTACCTGAAATTTGCTGATTTTTTACCTACAAGAAAGTAGAATGTTTGTTCAGATCTGTTTGTTAAGGATTTTTCCTGAGGAGAGCAACTTGCCCCAGAACTAAATGTAGTTGTTTTTATTCCTGCTAAGAAGGGTTCTCGATTCTCTCTTATGAACTGCCAGATTTCAAAGTTTCATTCATCAGTCAAGTCTTCTAAATAAGGTCAATGTTTAGCCTGTAAATGTTTAGTAGTTAGTGCTTGTCAGCATTTATTAGGGATTAGAAAAAAACGAATGGAAAACTTGGAAAAATTTTATTTTTTGGTTCCACAAATATAAGAGAATAAAGTAATGAAAAATCTACTTTCCATTTCAATTTGACCCTATTTAAGGTTCTTGCAGGGTACTGTCTTATTTCTGCAATTGCAAGGAATTGGAAGCTCTGTCAGGAATTACAGAGTATGTTCTAAGCTCTGTAGTGAGATACATTAATTATTGAATGAGAAGATGTTCCTGCCTATTCAAACGTATTTTAAGTGTGTGAAGCAAAGTGTGAAATGAAGACTGAGCCCCCTTGCCATGAAATGGCTGTTCAAATGACAGTGCTCCTCAGTCTTTTCATTCTACTATGAGATTATGGCAGTGGGCAAGAAGGGAGGGGTTGCTGCTGGAATTGCATTACAGCTGGCTTGGAGACTTCCTTGGCTTTGCCCAAAGGTTATTCCTTGGATCCCTGGGCTTTGGTGAAAGCATGGAATGTGTATCACAGCAATTTTAATTACAACAACAACTCCACAAACCCCAGAATTCTTGTCATGCCCAGTGGTAGCAGGAATGAGAGCAGACAGGGCATGGAAAAGCAGCCCATGAACAAGGAATAAAGGATCTGAAATGCAAGGCTTTTGGAAGGCTTTCCATTTAAAAAGCAGCAATGAATATCAAGCAGCTGAGTACCACTTATTAATAATTTGAAGTGAAATCTGAAAATGGTTAATTGCCGGTTCTTGAGCACGGAGTGGAATTAACAAGTAGGTTCCTGTGACAGAAGACTTTATTGGAATATTAAGTTACTGAAAAGTCTGTTTCTGGCTTGATTATTTTCAATAAGATAAGTCATTTGCATTTTCTTAATTGCCTAGCATAGATTATTCCCAAAGACATGAAAACAAAGTTCAACTTTTCCATTCTTTTGGTAAGAAGATGGGATTGAAAAGTGAATTCCTACTTTCTCAGCCCTCAGAATTGTTCTGTGACCCTTATATCTGACACTGGTAATTGGTGTCCAGTGATTGCCAGTTGAAGTTCAGCTTAGACAAAATAAACTTTTTCTTTTAAGGAGGCATATTAAATGAGGTTATTATGCCATCATTTGGGATTAAGGAATTGCTTCATTGGAAAATGCAAACTCCTTTTATACACATGAAGTTGACAAGAGCCTTATTGTGTCTGGACAAGATGTCTTAATTTTGTTTTGTTTTCTTATAAAAATAAATGTTCTTCCCATCACCTACTTCTACCCCTTTTACTTGAAAATTGGTTTATGGAAATTATATAAAAAAAAATTAAAAATGAGTGTCCTGTTTGGAATTGTGATTGCACATACCTTTGCTTTAATTCCTCTCTCCTTCAGTGGTTTTGTCTCCACACAACATGCAATCTCAGTGCTCCGAGCAGGATCCAATGAGTACAAGTAGCATTTTTGAATTCATTACCAGTTCTAGGCAAGAAATGGACTTTACTGATCCTTGTGGGTCCTTCCAGCTCAAGATATTCCATGGCTTATTCTCACATAGTGCATTTTCCCTCTTCTTACAGCTGGAAATATCAAAGCCTAATAAGTTATAAAAAAGGCTTAAATCTACCAAAGGGCCATATATAAAAAAGCTTTTTATATAAATAGTTTTTATTGTTTTCTTTTATTTATATCACTCAAGAATTAACATCTTAATTATGCTCGTGGCTGGGAATTTGGAGGTTTTCCTGTTGATTGCAACAAATTACCTCTTGAAAAAAGTTTAGATGAAAGACACTGATGGAAGGTAAAGCCAAGAAATTTTCTAGTGGATCCACATGCTTCCTCATAATCTTTCTGCTTTCCAAATGTAAGCTCAGTTCAACTGAAATAGTTGAAATTTTGAGTAATTAACCTTTAGATTTTATTTGACACAATAGTTCTTGTTTTCCTCTGGTGTTTTTGTGGGCAAAGGAGCTGGTATTCCAGAGGCAACATTAACAGCTGCCTTCTGGAGGGACATTTGATGGTCCTTTGGCAGAACTGTTCCAGCAAGGCGAGACTTAGAGCAAATCCAGGATATTTAAAGTGGGGTAGAACTGTGGAAGTGGAACTGCCTGGAAAGTGCTGGGAATCCCTCCCAATAACAGCAGAGTGAGGTGTTACTAATGAATCCAGGGAAACTATTGTGTAAAATGGGCTTGGAATTAACTGGAGTGCTGAGAACAAACTCAAGTCCAACTTTTGAATGTAAATAAAATTGATGTGTTACCACAGGCAATTCGGTGAACCACGTAATTAGGCTTTATTTCCATGAAAAGTGAGACATTATGCTGCAGCTGCAGCAAAGCAGTATGTAAAGGATTTATATTCTAGTTACATGAAAATTAAGCAATCATTAAAAGACTGTATTTTTAAAAGTGCTATGGAGGCAGGGGGAATGAAAAAAAATCCAATCAGTAGAATTTATTTTTCAGCGATGTATTGGGCAATATCTGCCACAGTAGTTGATGTTTTTTTCCTTTAGAGAATCTTCTTCCAGTGAAATGAACTCACTTAGCTGTGTGAAGTAAATCTAAGTTAGCTTGAAGTGAAATCTGTGTTAATAGGGCTCATTACTAATGTTTGTATTTTCATGTATTGAGTAATTCTAAGAACACAGGGTAAGCTCTACTGGAAAATTTAGAATTAAAATAGATGAAATGCCACTTTCTGAAGAAAATTATTTAAAAATTGCATACAATTACATTTGGGTAATGGCATTTTTAGAATAATTAATGAACTTTAGGTGACAATGATGGTGCTGGATTGCAAACAGAAAACATTGAAACACAGCTCTGCTGATGTTAACACATCATTCCTCTTCAGAGAGTGATGCTTTTCATTACATAAAAGTCACTTTCTTTATAATGAAGTTCCTGTTCAAGGTCATAAATCTTGCTACAGAATTCTTATACCCCAAGCCTGAGACCAGTTTCATTTTAAGTGGGCTTCATTATACACCTGCACTTACTTATCCTGGGATTTGACTGTAACCTGTAGTACAAGTGCTTTGGATACCTGGCAATGTGTCCATGTGGTAATTCCCAGATGTGATCCATGACTTGGGGTGTCAGTGATCAGCCAGGAAAATGGGAGGAAGGCAGCTTTGGAAATGTGAAGTTCCTGATGTTCACTGAAACCTCAGGGTGCTGAAGCTGAAATATGGCCTTTCCAAAGAACCAAATACAACCATATTCCTGCATGGAATGAAGAGGCGGAGCAAGCAGAAAACATCTGAGTACATGGGGTAGGTTAAGAATGAGGGTGGATTCTTACTTTTGCTCTTTGCCCATGGGAAGTGGTGGTTTCAAAAGGTAAAAAAAAAAAAAAAAAGGCTGGAGTTGTGCCCTTAGTTAAATATTAGTCTTTTTGTTAAAAAAAACCAAAAAAACTGTTGGGAGCCTAGCTGCAGCTCTGACACTCACCCCAGTGTATCGCAAAACGCCGGGACAATGAAAAGGCAAAACATAGGTCATGGTGTCCTTGTGACTGTTCAGAGAAGGAAAACAAAGTCATAAAACATTTACAGTGACTGCTCAAGGAAAGCACATCTGGAGAGACAAGATCCTGTTTTGACTATAGTAGAACTACTTCAAAGAGATGATTTTGCAATAGCTTTATCTGATTTATGTTATCCTAGATGTACCTATTAACAATTAGCTTTTATAGAAAGGAAAACATTGCAACCAATCAGACTGCATGTTAGAAAAGGTATCCCTTATACACTAATGTATAAAAAGAGGTAGTTAAGACAATAAAGTGGACTCATTTGCAGCAAAAAGATCTCGGTGTCTGAGTCTCATTCCTAAGGGGCTGCAACAGAGAATTGCTAGAGATGGCCTTTGCATTATCTATAACATTTTCTTTTGCTTCGTGTTTAATATTGAAGCCTGAAGTGGGTAGAAGAGTTTTTGCAGAGCATAAGGGCTGGCAGCAGCATCCCCAGGTGGGTCTGTGCATTGTGCCATTGCCAGATGCACATGGATGTGCCTTATTCCTGTTCCTGGCATTGTAGAGCAGAGTTTGACAGAAATGAGCTATTTTAGTGTGGGCACACAAGTGCAGGTACCAGTGTTCAGGCAGAGGGCTAAAAATTACAGCATGAATCTTGATTTAAATTCCATGCAAGTTTCATAAAACTTGCATGACTTTCTGAGAGCAAAATTGCAAAACACTTGAAAAACAAAGTCCAAGAGGAGCTTTGTGGTTTAGGTTTGTTAAATTCTTCTTTCCCTACCCCCTGTGCCTTGTTCTGAACCTCTCGTCAGGAGTTTGGCATCAGGAGAGACAAAGGTGACATTTTACAAGGTCTCTGACTGTAAGGAGATGTGGCCAGTGTGGCTTTGGGGTTTGTTGTGTTTGTTTTCTTTTTTCTTTTCCCAACCTTATCTGCCGGCTGCTTGATGGCAGGAATTTACTGCAGAGCTCTGACCTCTGCCCTGCTGGCCCAGGCACAACCTGGAGTAACACTTTAAACCCTGAGTAGCTCTGTAGTAGTTGGCAGACTCTCATGGAAAAGAATTTTTGTGCAGAAGCCATACCCAAAAGTATTTTTCAACTTAAAAAAAAAAAATTCTTCATAAATTCAGGTGTTTTAATCAGAATTGGTGCTTACTGTGGCATCATTGCAGTGGTTCCTCTCTGGAATTGCTGAGGTTTTTGGCTCATGACTTGAATTTGTAAGCTATGGAGAAGCAGAAATCTTTTGGCTGATATTTTTAAATTACTTTAGTAGATGTGGAGTGTTTTTATGAATCCACACAAATATATATATTTAATATATAGGAAAAGCAGCATTTGGTTTGAGTACTAAGCATCTGTTGTGCTTCAAATTCAATTAGCAACTCAACATCTTTATAAAAATACCCAGGACTGTTCATAGTTAATGAGTGATTAATTTTATTAAGGTGCTCACTTGGGGTGTGCGCGGGCATGTGAATCCAGAACATTCTTGGAGTTTGCTAATTGTACACTACTCATAGTGTATTAAAAATCAGAGATTTTAGTATTCCTCTGTACTGTGCATTGTGACTTTGGCATTTCTCAGGTGTTCATTTTGGCAGTAGTGCTGTTTTTTTATCATTTTTTCAGTATTTGAATTGGCATGTAGAACTGAGAGGAGTAAACAATCCCAACTATTTTAAACTACAGTTATGGTTTGTTTTTTAAGACTGGATGAAAATCAGCTTAAACCTCCTTTGTGCCAACACTGGAATAGCAAGTAAGGAAAGAATTACCATTTAAAAAACAGTGACTGTGAAGAATCTGCAAGTGAATTGTTTTGATTAATTGGTACCACCTTGAGCTGATGGGATTTTATATTAAAATTTATTCCTTATTTTAGGGAACAGATTTTTCCTTGATAGGTGTTACTGTGACTGTAATAGTGCTTTTGCTTTAGAAAATCGTCAGTTTTGTTGTCTTTCATGCTCTCTGTAAAATGCCAGCATAATTTGGCATTAATCCACCTGGATTTTTTTCTTATTTTCTTGCTCTGTAAGGAAAGACGGAGCAACTGAAATGGTTACAAACATAGGAGAGATGATGGGAGCTGGAGCAGGACAGGCAGAGCCTGGGAGGTTGATGGCTCCTCAGGGAGTTCACTGTGATAAAAGGTTTGGAGGAGTGGCTGATCCCCTGAGGGCTGTGCAGCTCTTCAGAGGGCCTAGATAGGTGGGAGAGAGATGGGCAGAGAGGAACCTTTGGAAATCCCACACAGGCAAATGCAGATCCTGCACCTGAGGAGGAACAAGACCAGCACCAGCAGAGGCTGGGGTGGCCTGTGGGAATCAGCTCTGTGGAAAAGGGCTGGGGTGTATATGAGTACATGGGGTGGAATTTCAGAAATTAGGTGTCCTGTCTGAGACTGAAGGCTTTGCAGAGCTGCAAAGACACCAGAACAGTTGCAGCTATAAAAGCCAACAGAGAACAGGTTTTTTTGGTATAGAGAATGAGTGTCAAAATCAAAGGCAGGATAGGAAATAATGTGAATTATTATTAGGGAACAGAGATGACCCTGGTGCTTTGTAGGTATAAACCTACTCAGAATTCAGTTGTTGTCTTGAATTTTCCACCCACACCTTCCCCTACCTCAAAATTTGGCTTTAATAAATGCCATTTATAGATGCTCTGGCTAGAAACCAGGTGGACACTTCTGAGAGAAACTGGTGCCAGGACAGGAAAATCCTGCCGAGGGTTGCTATTTCCAGTTAAAAGGTTGGTTAGACTCAAACACTGAGGAGGCTTTACACAATCTGTGGGGAGGGAAATGAATGATTCAACAGTGTTTCTAGTTAAGAAAGTTATTAACTATTCCTAGCCTTGTCCCTTCATCTTCAGGGAGCAGCTGTTCAAATCCAACCAGGCAAAACTTGAGCAGCTTATCTAAACCAGGTGGCATGAAAGGAAATTTGGTGTGCAGAAGAAAATAAGTTTTGTCTCTGGGCAAACAGATTGGTGCAGGGTTTATCTGTGGCTCTGCACTCCTGTGGACCCCAAGAGCAGCCAGGTGCTGATAACTATCAAAGAGAGCTGGGGCCGGGTCAGGCAGACTGTTACTAACCCAAAATACAGCCTTTAGCCCAGATGGGAACCTGAGATGGGACTCTGGAATCACAGAGCTTGATCATTCCATGTGGTGCAGTAATCCTGTGGTATTTAGAATTCATTCTTTTACTGCTGAGCCTGATTGCTGGCAGGCTGGGCTGGGTGGAACAGCCAGGGCTGAGGGGATCATGACTCCAGTGCTGTTTGGGAATTCCTGTTCAACCCTGCCAGCCTGGCCTGGAGCTGCACACCCCAGTCCTCACATGCTGAAATGAATCAAAGTTGTTTAGTCTGCTTGAGTAACCAGCATTCCTGGGGTCAAATAAAAATTCTCTGTGAAGCAGATGGAGGGAGCAGTTCAGCCCTAATTGCCCAGCTTGCTTCAGGTTTCCACAGCTCACTTTTTATGTGCAATATCAGCTTTTGAGAAAAGAAATTAATAGATAATAACTAGATTAATAAAAAAATTATTAATAAAAAAATTATTAAAAGTTTATTAAGGATCTGCTGGAGCTTCAGCTGTTTTCCTACTTCGTCCTGCAGAGGATGTATCCTGGATGAAGTTCTGGAGGCTGGCAGTGAAATGTCAGATCTTTCTCCACTTGGGTCTTGACCTCTTCAGAGCTTGGCCTTGAAGGGCGAATACTTTCTTCATCATCCTCCAAGTCTTCTGTTTTCCCTTCTTCTTTTCCTTCTTCTTAATTGCTACTACTACGATTTCTTCTTAATCTTACTCTTATTCTTCTTATTCCTATTTTAATTTTTATTCTTATTTCTTCTATTTCTTCTTTATCCTATTCTTACTCTTCTAATTCTATTCTTCTGATTAATCTTATTAACTTGTTATGCTTGCTGTCATTCTTATCCTATTTTATATTCTTATATTAATAACTATTTTTTCACTTAACACTACTACTATTTTTCTTATCATCTTCTCCTTCCTATTCCTATTCTCTTATTTGTATTGTCTTATTCCTATTTTTCCTATTTTTTTAACTGCTGCTATTTCCTAAGCTCCAGTTGCATTTGTGTTTGCAGTGTGTCTCCGTGGGCCCAGCTGCCGTGTGCAGGTCGGTGTGGCGCTGGCACAGACTCTCGTGGTGTGGCTGTGAGCTGCGGCAGGAGCAGCACAGCAGTGTCCCCAGGGCCCGCAGCGCCCGTCTGAAGCGGCCAGGCCGTGTGCTGGGGGCAGCCAGCTGCTGCTGGGGGGCCTGGGCAGCTGAAGGGACAGAGCCAGGGAGGGACTCTGGCTTCTGCTCCTCAAGCAAGGTCTCCTGAGGGCCAGGCTCACACAGCTCGTCTTCTGCAAGGGGTGCCAGGCCTCGGGCACTGCTGCCTTCTTCCTGCTGCTCAAGGATGTGGAGTTCATCCTCAAGGATGTTGAATTCGTCCCAGTCATTGATGCTGGGTTCGTCCCAGTCATTGATGCTGAGTTCATCCAGGTCATCCTCCTCCTGCGACACAGGAGTAGCCCCGAAGCTGGAGATGAAGCTGGTGATGCTCAGCTTTGAGTCACAGGTGACATATGTGAAGTCATGCTGCTGTTGTCACTGTTGACTTCCTCCATGGAAGCATACAGCTCCTCACTGCTGGAGCCCCAGACGCTGGTCTCTCCATCAGACAGCTCTGGTATATCACCTTGGCACTCTTGGAATGGGTCCATCTCAGTGTAGTGTTCCCCCATATACTGGGGCAGCTCTGGGTCATGGAACTCCTTTTCCACTCGGGGCAGCTCTCCCGGTTCCGTATCTCTGTGCTGCACCGGCAGGGCCACCATCCGCAGGGACAAGCTCCCGGCTCCGCATGGGGATGCTTCCTTGCCTGCTGCTGCTTGTACCACTTGGTGCGATTCACGTCCTGTAGACTCTTCCTGTGGGTGAAGCTCTTGGGCCTGAACTTCTGTCCACAGGGAAGCCTTGACATCCATGTCAGGTTTCTTTTCTTCTGTGATGAGACAGGGCCCCTTCTCCTCAGTGTCTGGCTGGGCCCAGACTGAGGCACCCACTGCTCTCACCATGGGCCCACCGTGGGCCTGGGCTCGGCCCCAGCTGGGCAGGGGGCTGGCTGGCGAGGAGGAGCTGGGCTTGGCTTTGCCGTCCTCCATCGTTGAAGGCTCTAGTGCCAACAGGTCCCGGGAGCTGCTTCCTTCTGTAAGAACGGCTCTCACGGGACTGGGCACCCCAGGCCTCTGCACCCCTTATATACCCCTCAGCCAGCGTTGGGCTCTCCCATGTCACAAAGGTCTCTGGGTTCCACGTTGCCAAGTGTCACCAACGGCCACACCCGGTGCCCCTTCAGCAGCTGAGCCCATTGGCAGTTGCATGGAATATAGAATTTATAGAATGGCTAGATTGGAAGAAACCTTCAAGATCATCAAATTCAGCCCATGTCCTAACACCTCAACTAGACCATGGAAACCAAGTGCCATATCCAGTCTTTTTTAAAACACATCCAGGGATGGTGACTCCACCACTTCCCTGGGCTGACCATCCCAGTACTTTATCACTCTTTCCGTGAAAAACTTTCTCCTAATATCCAAACTAATTTTCCCTTGGCACATCTTAAGACTGTGTCCTCTTGTTCTGTTGGTTGCTGCCTAGTGAAAGAGACCAACCCCACCTGACTGCAGCCGCCTTTCAGCGAGTTGTAGAGCGTGATAAGGTCACCCCTGAGTCTCCTATTTTCCATACTAAACAACCCCAGCTCCCTCAGCCATTCCTCACAGGGTTTGTGGCCCAAGCCCCTCACCAGCCTTGTTGCCTCCTCTGGATGCACTGAAGCATCTCAGTGTCCTCCCTAAACTGAGGGGCCAGAATTGGACACAGCACTCAAGGTGCAGCCTCACCAGTGCTGAGTACAGGGAAAGAATGAACTCCCTGCTCCTGCTGGCCACACTATTCCTGATCCAGGCCAGGAGCCATTGGCCTTCTTGGCCACCAGGGCACACTGCTGGCTCATGTCCAGCTGGTGTCCATCAGTGCCCTCAGATCCCTTTCTGCCTGGGCAGAAAGCATAAATGGTGTTAATAAAACAGATTTGTAGCTTGTTTTGGGGTTGGTTTTGGTGTTTTGTTTTGTATTTTTGGAAGCCAGAATATTTGTAAGCTTTCTTCATTCCTAACATCTGAGATAAAAATAACCACAGATATAATCTTTGTATTTTTTATTTTCTCAACTGAAATCTGCTCAGATTGTGAAAATGGGAAATAATTGCATGTCTTCCTCTAGTGCATTTCTCAGGAATTTGCAAGCCCTTGAACATTTTGAAGATGCTCAGTGGCATTTATGGGAAGGTTGGTCCAGCAGCACCTTCCCTATGCTCATTGTGCCCAGAGCCTGGTGTGGCTGGGCAGGTGCTCGGCCACTGAGTGCTGCTCCTGGAGGGACAATTCCAGTTAAAATCACACTTTCTTAAGCTTTTTATAGATTGATGCTGGCTAGGATTCGTTAGGCAAACTGCCCTTGGAGTTACATGGAATAAACCTTCTAGTGCAGCCTTGGCAATACTGTCCCCTGGGAGCTGTGTCCTTATGTTTATTGCAATTCATGTTGTCTGATAAGCATTTCTTAAGGATTTTATGCATGGTCAGTTGCTTTCCTGTCCCTGAGAGCAGTGTCTGTAGGTACTGAGATCCCTCTCATCATTTCCTGAAACTTGAAATTCTGCTGCTGTTATTTTGCTGAAAAAAAAAAATCCTGGAGGTGAAGATGAGCACAGTGTTACTTTCACTCTAAGTTTGCAGGACAGGCCATGTACTCAATTATTGCATTATTTCTACTTTGCATCACTCACATTTGGGAAACAAATGCAAAAGTATAACTTGGATTTGACCCACTCTTAACTTCCAAAACTGGAACGCTTCATGCTTCTAATCCCTAATCACTTTTCAATATATTCTTGCAAAGGGCACCTTCCACTATCCCAGGTTGCTCCAAGCCCCATCCAACCTGGCCTTGGACCCTTCCAGGGATCCAGGGGCAGCCACAGCTTCTCTGGGCATCCTATACCAGAGCCTTCCCACCCTCACAGGGGACAATTCCTTCCCAATACCCCATTTAAACCTATTCTCAGTTTGAAATTCTCAAGCTCTTTCCCTCTTGCCTGTTGAAGAAATTGGAGTAGGCTCACCTGGAACAAACACTGTGATATATTTACTTGGAATTTTTAAGTGTTGTGCAGTGTTAAAATTGAAAAGAAGAGTTTGAACAGGCATAGACTTGATGGAAACAGTTGGATCATCTTTCAGAGTTAGCAGAGATGGTCATGTGTAGGTGGACTCTTTAAAATGTAAATCAGGCTAAAATGAGCTGTTAAAAGCATACTGTGAGTAGGTTTTGTTGGATTTGTTTGTGATCAAATAATGCAGGCAGGGATTTGGGAAACACAAGAAGCAAAAATTCCTCCTTTATGAATGGTTTCTGATAAGCCCTAAAAAAGTAATAACTGCCCCCCCCGTAAGCTGCCCCTCCTGCAGCTCGGGATATTGCACACCTGTAGCTCAGGTGAGCTGGAATCCAGCACAGGTATCATATGGATGGCAGTGCCTTTTTGCAAGGCTCACAGGCAACAAAACCAGTTTTCCAATCCCTTTATCCTTATGAAAAGTCGAGTCTTGTGCTTGATGATTCTGCAGTTGGGAAAAAGAGCTGCAGCCAGATGGGGCTGGGTTTTATAGGAAAGCTGCTTAATTATCTGCCTTTCTCCTGCCTTTATGGGCTCAAAATGTGGGAGTTTGGAGGCATTAAGTGTTTTATTAGACTGACTGTTGTTATTAATGGCATTACAGGTCAGCTGGTGCTGTTAAATCAAATTTGCTGGTCTCACAGTAGTTGTGCTCAGTGCTATGGAGAGGAGGCTGAGGTGAAGCTAAGGATAAACTCCAGTGCTTTGGGGAATTTCAGGCACTGGTGCTGGCTGGGTCAGGAATAGTCAGGGCTAGAAAGATATTCAAGTACTCTTGAACCCCCTGTACATCTTTTTAATGACTTTACTTGAACGGTGAGAATGAACTTTAACTTGTAGCCTTTTGTTGTTGTAAGCATTACTTCTTCTTCTTTTTTTTTTTTTTTTTTTTTTTTTTTTTTTGTGGAAAAGAGTGATTATTTCTGTGATATCAGAAGTCAATGATCACCTGTGCTGCTGCTTCTATTTATGAGCTTCTGTTTACAGACTCTGTATTTGATTCTTTGAAAAATACACCTTATTACATAGTCACCACAGCCTGGACTAGTGGAAAGTGTGTTTGGAAATAATGGTGTGTGTTGAAAAAAACACCCTCATTGCATTGTGCAGCAGAATTTTGACAGAGCTCCATGAGAAGCAGCTGACAATAAGCTCAAGTTGAATTATTAATGGTGTCCAGAGAAAGGAGTCACCTGTGAATGGCAGTGAATATCCAAATTCTATTAATTGTTTTGAGAAATTACCTAAAAATCTGTTATAGCCAATAATAAAAATAACAATAATAATGTACAGTATAGTTATTTAATTTTTAATGTAAATTCTGTGTAGTGGGTGTTGCTTAGTGCACAAGATGAATTGCTGCACAGTAATAATTTTCTGATAAAGAAAAGCCAGTTCTGGGTGCAGTGGCCGAGTTACTACTGCAGGAAGCCCCAGAATTTCAGTCCTGAATTCCCCCAGCAGTGGAGAGAGTGCATTCTACATTCTACATTCTACATTCTGCATTTCACGTTCTACGTTCTACATTCCATGGTCTTCATGGAAGTGTTGGCTGAAACACTTCCTCCTTGAAGACATCTGTGAAATTCGGACTCTGATGTCACAATTCCAGTGAAACTTGGGAGACTTTGCCATTCTGATATATTCTACATTAATTTCACTGCATTCTGCAGATCCTGAGCTTAACTGATGATTTTAATATGGACATCAAACTAATTTGCCTCAACTGGCCTTTAGGACTGATGACAATTATTTCTGATATTTTAGCTGTGGTATTTTGTGTGTTTTGTGCTGCTCTTTGCGGGGGGAAGCTGTTGCAGGCAGGTTTGGGGTGTATTCCTGACTCCTTCTCTTGTGTAACCTCCTTTCCACCTTTCCTGCCTGTGTCCCTACAGAGGAGATGCTTGGAGTGCCTTTGGACAACAGGAGACCCCGAAGGCATTCATGTAGTCATTCGTGATTTATGGGCTTGGCAACAAAGGTCTTATCTGTGTCCAAAAGTAAAAGAAAACAAAATGAACAGAAATGCCAGAAAATGAACAGTGGCATGTTTCTGCTTTTAAATCAAGGGAGAAATCAAGCAAACAAAATATTTACCACTAATCTATGAAACAGACTTTCAGCCAGTCTTAGATTCCTCATTTATTGTGCTTCTGTTCTTGTTATTTTGCCCTTATTATTCCTTTATAAAACAGCTGAGAAAATAATTTTCTCTATGTGGATTTTTAAATTAAGCTCTTTTACCCTATTATTACCCTTAATTTTGCTTTTGCTTCCAAAACTATACAACTCGTTTTGTGAAGAGGCAGACTTTGGTGACTGGTTGGTTTGGTTGTGTTGTAGCTTACTCTGTGCTATAAACACACCAGCATTTCCAGGCCTCTTTGTACTTATTTTTCTTTGGGCAGTGCTCAAAAAAGTAAGAATGTTATTGTTTGAAGTGTTTCAGAGTTATTCCTGGCAGGGAATGGTCTTTGTCCCAGCCAGCATCTGCTGCCTGGAACTGTTTCCTGTCGGGAGGCCGGATCCAGGAGCTCTTTCCCGGTGGAGAGGGGATGAGAGGCACCTGAGGACAGAGACCTCTGCCACTTGTGCCTGGCTGCAGGGCCACAGCTCAGCCAGCATGGCACTTGTGCCTTTTGAAGAGTGTCTGGAATAGAAAAATCCCTTTCCAATGAAATTATCTTATCAAAGTGCTTGGGGAATTCTCAGTGGCTGTGCACAGCTGTTTTACATTTGCTGTCAAACACCACTTCCATACCTATGGGGTTTTTATGGATCCTGTGGATGTTTTTCTCTCCCAAGTAGGGATTTTCTTTCCCTCTGCAGAACATCTGGTTTTGATATAAGGAGGAATAAAGTTGAACACTTCTTCAGAACTGTATACTCTATTGCAAATACCTTCAGAAATTTTCTACTGTTTAGTAATAAAATTTAGTTTGTTTTATAGAAAAATTCTCTGCAAGTTTCATTTTTTCAGAGCCTGGAAGCTTTATCTGACAGGGGCGACATTCAATTTTCTACTTGAGCCATTTTTATTGGCTATTCTTTCAAGAATTAGGCAATGGTTATTGCTTGTTCTGGGAGGGCTTTCCCACAATTTACAGAAGTTATAGCATGTACTCTTCCTACTGTTGAGAGAAAATAAATCTCCTACCAGAGTTGGGTTTTTTTTGCTTAAATTCAGATTAATCGGCTGTGGTAGGAGTTGTTCTTTTAATCATTTCTTACAAGGTCATACACTGAAAGGGGCTGGTGTGCAGCAGCAGGGCTGTGTGGAACCAAGAGGCCATTGCTGCATTACAGGGCCTTGTGCAGCCAAAGGGCCGCTGTGATCCTGCAGGGCACCGTGGGTCCATGGAGAACATTGTGGCACTGCCAGGCCCCACGGAATCATGGAGAACATTGTGACACTGAGGTGCCACAGAACCAAAGGGCCATTGTGACCCTGCAGGGCCTCATGAAAGCAAGGGGCCTTTGTGACACGCAGTAGCAAGGAGAACATTGTGACATTGAGGGGCCTCATGGAACCAACAGGACATGGAACAGATCTGGCTGGTCTGGTCCTCCCAGTGGCCACCTGGCAAGTTTGACTAATCCTGGCAAGTCAAGGGTTTCTCCTCACCAGCCCTTGGAGCACTGGAGCCGTGTGCTTTCTCTCCTCGAGAAAAGAAACATTCCTCTTTCCAGGTGCCCATGGCTGAAATTGGTAATCCTGCTAAAAAGTTCCCTCTATACAAGGGTTGTTCCAACAAAAATCTACCAGGACAGACAGCTTTGCCTGGCCTTGGTCTCCTGCAGGCTGTGTGTCATCTACCACCACAGAATGGGGCTCCATTCCTTCCTACCTATGGAAAAGAACTGCCCTTTTCTTCTGGGGGCCAGGGCCAAAATTTGCATTTAGACTCTCAAATTTCATCACCCAAGGATTGCTCCCAGACAAAAGTAGTCAGAACAGAGAGGTCTGGCTGGTCTTGCTCCTCTGGTGATTTTCTTAGACTACGAGCTGAATGTTCTCATTTACCAACACATTGGTGACTGCTCAAAGATCTCCCAAGGTGGTGTCTGGAGAACTCAAGAACATGAACAATGTAAAGGGACAAAGGAGCTCTGTGTTCAGTGGAGTGGAGACTGAGGACAGCAGAGGAGAACCCTGGGGTGGATTGAAGGGTGGTATCAGAGATGGAGGATGCTTTTGAAGTAGCAGAAAACATCAAGAGAAAGAAAGTCGTCCAAGGCTTTGTGCAGTCAGGCAGAGGCAGGCAGGAGGCAGAGCTGACAGCAAAGGAAGGGCCAGCAAGGTGCAGCAGCCAAGGGATGATGACAGCCTGCAGGGACAGAGGCACAGGGCATGGACACCATAGGACAGCCTGGGCTGCAGAGGGCACAGGGATGGGCAGCAGCTGAAAGGCCCTGCCAGAGCCAACTGCTGCAGCACTTGGGCCATGGCTGCTGGCCCTGGGCCTGAGGCCAGCAGGGGACAAGTGAGTCTTGCTGTGCTGGGGCCTCATTGCCTCCTTGTCCCTGCTCAGCAGCCTGGCAGGGGCCACCCCATGGTCCTGCCCTGGGCATTGCACATCCCCAGAGCCCAGTGCCCCGGGAAGAGCCCTGAGCAATGAGGGAGGCACAGGATGTGCCTTGCCAGGGGCTGGGGCTCAGCCCTTGGCCCTTTGCATTCCTGAATCACATCCAGGTTTGCTCAGCATCAGAGACACCTTTCCCTTGTTTGTTCCCTCCTGTCATCAGTGCCAACAGTATTCTGCTGTAACCGGGAACCTGGAGACACTTTCTCAGTTGTGTCCCTCAATGGGAAACATTGAAACTGTAAGAAACATGCCACCGCCCCACTGTCCTCCTGCCCCTCGTGTTGCTGCAGGGCCTGAGTGCTCTCGGGCCCGGGCACAGCCCTGGGGGTGGCAGTGCTGGGGCTGCAGCAGGGACAGGCCATGGGCACTGCTGGGGCAGCACTGACACCTCAGGGCCTGGGGGCTCCAGGCTCCTTGGCCAGGCTCTCTCCACAACACTTGGCCAGGCCAATGCTGAGCAGAGAAAACCCCCGTGAGCAGCCCCAGGCTGGCCGTGGGCAGGCTGGGGGCAAACAGCATGGCTGGTGCTCTGCAAGGGCCCTGCAAGGGGGAGACCCTGGCAAGGAGCAGCAGAGCAGGGGCTGATCCATCCCCACTGCACTGGACAGCCCAGGGCAGCGTCCCAGAGCGTCCTCATGCACCTGCCAACAACATCCCCCCTCTGCAGCCCTGGCGTCTCCCCCAGCTCACACAGGTGCTGCATCCTTGCAGGCACAGACACGGCAGCACTGGCTCAGGAGCCCCTGTTTGCACTGCACAGAGCAGGCACCAGCACCCCCATGGTGCTGCTGTGGGGAGATGGAGCTGAGTGAGCACAAATGCCATCAGCCCCTGGGGCCAGCAAGGGCTGGGGGACACCAGGGAAACCACTCAGGTTTGTTTTAGTCTCTGCAGTCAGCCAGAAACTTTGTTCCCATGAGCTGTGAGTTTCCTGTCCCACTGCAGATGTTGTTGCTCAGAGCCAGGGATGCCAGGCAGCCACCCCCAAATTGCCCTGAGCATTTCCTTTACTTCAGCTTTGCTTTCTTTCCTCTTTCGTGATCCAGATTTCCTCGTATTGCCCACTTCTGTTCCCTCTCATCCAAACAGCCCATCCCTCTTTGCCCTTTCCTCTCTTGCCCCACTCCCCATTACATTTCCTGAGCTGCCACCATGGGAACATCCCTTGGGGTGCAGGATCATCCTACAATTCCTTCAGGAATTGTCTGCAGGGTCCTGCAGTGCCTCCTGCTGCTCCCTTGCCAGAGGCACCACAGGCCAGGGGGGCACATCTGGGCTGGTGTGTCTGGGTGTGGGGCTCCCTGTTCTGGGCAGTGGGGAGGGGCTGGAGAGGCTCTGCAGGACTGACAGGATGGGCTTTGGGGTCTGTGTGGAGAAGCTGAGGGACCTGGGCTGCTGGACCTTGTGAAGAGGAGGCCCAGGGCTCATCCTGCAACTGCACCAGAGGTGGTTTCAGAGAATCACAGAATCAGCAAGGCTGGAAAAGACCTTGAGGATCACAGAGTCCAACCTATCTTGCTTCTCTGAAGATCTTCTCCAGGATAACAACTCCAGCACCCTCAACCACTCATCACAAGACTTGTGTTCCAAATCCCTCACCAGACTTCTTGCCCTTCTCTGGACATGCTCCAGCCCCTCCACTTACTTCCTAAATTGGAGGGCCCAGAACTGGACACAGCACTCAAGGTGCTGCCCAACCAGTGCTGACTACAGGGGAAGAATAACTGCCCTGCTCCTGCTGGCCACACCATTCCTGATCCATAGGAGTCCGAGGGGTTGGATGAGGGAAATGCTTGAAAGGGGGTGGGGACAAAGTGTTATTGATTGTCAGCCCTGAAGGGTCTTCAATTTCATATCTATTCATATTGCATTAAACATTGCTGTGGGTCAGTATTATTTGGGCATTGCTTATATCCTTCTATAAACAGGAAAAGACAACAATACAAAAGTTCTCTCTGCATTGTTTCCAATAAAGTATATTCACTTGGAATACACATCTGAAATCTTTCTAATTAACCACAGAAGAATTGAAAACTTAAATTATTCCCAGATGTGTTTCTTGTTTGGGTGTTTTGCAGAAATGTTTACGTGTCTTTGCCGCTGAATTCCTGAACTGAAGAACTCAAGAAAGAAGAGGCCTCTGGAACAGTAAAATTCATCAGCATCCTCCAAGTGTCAGAGGATCCATCCTGATCAGAGCCGGAATGAGTAGAAATGGGCACAGTTTTGTGGCTGCCCCAGCTCTGGGATGGGCCCTGGGCCTGGAGCAGGAGCAGCTCTGCAGAGCCCCAAGGCTGGGGCTGTTGTGCTGGCCTGGGCAGATGGGATGGCAGCAGGGGCTGCAGAGCTCTCAGGAGCTCAGGGAGAGGGGATCAGGGTGCACAGGGAGCCTCCTTTTGCCTTGGCTAAGCACTTTCCCAATGACCACCCCAAAAGGCCACATGCACTGACCACATCCTGACCATACTGACCACCCAACTGACCATACCCCTAATGACCACACCCACTGCCCCCACCCCACCAAATTTTTCCTACTCACCACCACCACAGCCCACACGCTCTGACCACATCCACCAACAACACCCACTGACCACACTCAGTGACCACTCTCTACCTCTCACACCCACTGACCACCATCACTGACCACCCTCACTGACTGTAGGAACTGATCACAACCCACTGGCTCCCAAACTGACCATCCCCCCACTGAGCATATCCCCACTGACCTTAACCACTGACCACACCCCAATTAAAACCATGCTGATCATATCCACTGACCACAAACACTGTCCATACCCCCACTGAACATCCACAATGACCACATCCACTGACCGTACCCACTGACCACTTCCATGGACCACACCACTGGCCACACCCCTGACAACATCCAAATGACTAAACTCCTGACCACCTAAGTGACCACCCCCACCTGACTACCCGACTGACCACATTTACTGACCTTAGTCACTGGCCATAGCCACTGACCACAGCAATGACCACACCCACTGACCACATCCTTCACCAAGACACCACTGACCATACCCTTTGCCAAGACACCAATGCCCACACCCTTGTGATCACACCCACTTACCACCCAACTGACCATTCCCCCACTGACCACACCCCACTGAGTTCTCCCACTGACCAAACCCACTGGTCACACACACTGACAACACCTCCAGTGACAACACTGCCACGGCCGACAACTTCTGACAACCCCCAGTGACCACCCCGAATTACCACAGCCACTGAACACACCCACTGCCTCCAGTGACAACACTGCCACGGCCCACAACTTCTGACAACCCCCAGTGACCACCCCGAATTACCAGAGCCACTGAACACACCCACTGCCTGCTTGTTCTGACCACAATCCACTGACCACCCAAAAGAACAAGCTGACTGACCACCCAACTGACCATACCCTGACTGACCACACATAACTGAGCAGACCCACTGGCCACACCAAGTTACCACACCCTCATTGACCACATCCACTGACCAACCCAATGACCATGCCCACTGACTGCACCTACTGGCTACAACAACTGACCACATGCCACCAACCACCTCCAGTAACCACACCAACTGGCCACTCCATTGCCCACACCCACTGTCCACACCTACTTTCCACACCCCACTGACCAAAGCTACTGGCCACACCACTGCCCACATCCCCCTGCCCACCCAAATTATCACATTAACTTCCCAGGGGCCAGGGGACAAGGTCCAGGAGCTGTGCTGGTTCTGCAGAGCTGCAACAGCCCCTGGTTCCACGAGTTTCCATATGGTGAGCAGAGGTTCCTTGGTTCCAGTGATGCCCTGCTGAGTCACAATGGATGCTTGGTTTCATGAAGTTCTGCAGTGTCACCATGGCCTACCTCATTCCATGAGCTTCCATGGTGCCAAAAAGGACTCCTTGGATGCACAGGGTAACAATGGACCATTGGATCCATGCAGCCCTGCTGGGTTACCATGGACTCCTTGGTTTCATGAGGTTCTGGCGGTGTTGCCATGATCTCCTTGGATTCACAGTGTCGCAATGGACCACTGGATCCACATGGCCCTGTTGTGTCAAAATGGCCCCTTCATTCCATGAGAAATACAAAAGTTTTGTGCAAACATTGAGCAAATCCTGATTAATACACCCGCAAACATCTATTTGCACTCAAAAAAAGAAGTTAAAGCAGAGAATTGCACCAGCAGCTTCCATCTGCAACAGAGATTCAGGGAAAGGATGGAGACAGAGAATTCAGCTGAAAAACTCAGAGAATTCTGCTTACAGAGATCATTTCTGGTCACACTGTCCCTTGTAGAAAGGTGACATCATTCAAGGCAGCCTGTATTGAGCATGTGGTTCCCCAGTGGGGTTTGTTGTTCAGGAAACCTGCTCAGGCTTTTCCATTCTTTCCTCACCAAATGATGCCTTAAGACCCAAGTTTTCTGTTCTGCTTGGGTGTGCTTTCCGTTGTGCTTTGGACTGATAAAGGCAAAATAGTCCGATCCCAGCTATGGACTCAAGGACAGTTTCTTCAGACTTCAGACCAAAAGTATAAACAATGTGAGAAGAGGAGGGCAGGCCAGCCAGGAGAAGAGGAGGAGGACACCTCACAATTTGAGACTATTAATTGGATGTTGGACTGCTATATGTAAATGGCCTGAAGTCTATAAAAATGTAAAATCATGTGACCAAGCCCTTTTTTACTTCCATCTTGGAGCCACTCAGGCAGGGCAGGGGCCACGCTGTGGCACTGTGCAGCCAGGGTGTGGCCTTTGTAGGCCTTTAAATAAATACCCATTTTATTTCCCCTAACTCTGTGTGATCTCTGTTCCAGCTCCTAAAGACAACAGTTTTTGGCGAGCTAGGCAGGAGAGGAGGCATCTGGAAAATCCCTGGACTGAGGCCGACAGTTCTGGAAAGGCCCAACGCAGGTCCAGAGATATCAGAGCCAAGAACCCTGGGAACAGAGACATGGGAGTGATGGAATAAGAGGGTATTCTGTTTGTTTAGCATCCGGGTTAGGTGCTAAGAGATTTGTAATTCGTAATTTTGTAAAGTGTGACCACAACACTTGTGCTCTTTATCTGTGAGAAGGACCACCTTCATAAAGAGCAGGTTTCAATTGCAGAGCTCTTGTCATGAAGCCAAAGGGTGCTGCAGTTCATTAGTGTTTGTGCTGTGGCTCAGAGGGTCGTGGGTTTGAATCCCGACTGTTTGTGCTTTGCTGTATGCTTCAGGATATCAGAATGGGTTGCACATCCTCTTCTGAATTTGATAATAATGGTATTCCAAGAGATAGCCCTTTGGGGCTAATATTGAAAAGCTGGGCAAATCTGATTGGAGAGGAGTCTAAGCTTTCAAAACCTAAACTTATTAGATTTTCGGAAAAAATCTGGCCAGTGTATGAATTAGATAATGGAGAAACTTGGACTAAGCTAGGAAGTTTAAATCGAAAATTAATATCAAGTTTAATGTCTCGTATACGCAGAGATAGATTTTTCGAAGAGTTAGAATATGCCTGGCTCTTCTTGGTATTAGCATGTGAGCTGGACCGGGATAAAGAAAAAGAACATGTATTAAAGGGTAAAAAGAAAGAACCAACATTTAATAGGTTATATAAAAAAGCAGAGAAAGCAGAGATGGATCTGTTTGTGTCAGCCATGAAGGCAGAATCGATCCCAGCTGCACTGGGCGTGGGCTCCGGCCGGGGTGCAGCCCCTCCTCCCGCAGCCCCGCAAAGGGGGAAAGGGGGGGCGCGGCTCAGGCAGGGCTCCGGTCAGTGAAGGAGGAGGAAGGCGGCCCTGGCAGCCATGCACACTGTCCCCGCCACCGTCTCCGGCACCCCGGGGGAAGGGCGGAGGAGATTGCCAGTGTGTGCAGCCCTTGGGCCGCCCCGAGAGGAGCGCCCGGGGCACAGGGCCCTTTACAAAGATGGCAGAGAAGGAACCGCTCATGGGGGAGGTGGTGCCTCCTCTGCTCTCAGGCTCGATAGCTACCCTGGCAACCCCGAAGGCCAGGGCGCAGCCTCTCCTCCCACAGCCCTGCAAAGGGGGCTGAGGGGGGCACGGGGAGCGAGGCGACAACAGGGCTTGAAACAGCCGCAGCTGCAACCAAAGAAGAAATTCGTCTTCCACGTCCCCAAGAAAGAAGCGGCCCCGAGCAGTGCCCCGTGCCCTGCCGAGCTCGCCGCGCCCGGCCCCGGCCTTGCCGAGGGCGAATCAGGCGGGCCAGTGCTGTGCGGGTTAAGCGGCGCCCGAGACAGAGAGCTAAAGCTGCTCCAGCAGGGCACAGACAAGGCTTAACAGTAATGATGCATGTGAAGAGGAGTTATTTTTCTATTTTTAATGGAAAATTGGACAGGCTTTGAAAGTAAGCAAGTCCATGTATTGCTTTGAAGCTAACTAGAAGATCAGTCCATTTTGTAGTGAAATTGTTGCTGGGTGCTGTTTCTTCCCAGTATTTTGGTAGGTGGTCCCCTGCTGGCTGTCTGCATTTCTTCTCCCATTTGTTTTCTGTGCTTGTTTGGTATCACTGCTGAACGTTGCCAATAAGGAAACTAGTGTGCAAGAGTTGAGGAATCAGCTTTTGAAATTGTAAAACTGATCTGTAGGCTTTTTTCCTCTTGGATTTGTAAAATTTGGCACATCTTCAAAGTTAAGATTCTTCAGAAAATAGCAAGATTGTCCTCTTTCCAGGGAGGCATCTGTATTTTAACAGAGGTGCTTGATGCATCTTGCTGTAAAGGAGCAAGATGCAGATAAGTCAGAGAGAAGTCATTAAAGCTGGTAATACACATGGTTGTTTACTGGAAATAAAATAACTAAGGTTTTGCCTTGTAAGAAAGTGAAATCTAATCCCATTGTGAGGGTCATGAGGATAAATACAAAGGACTAAATAGAAATGAAGAGCAGAAAGATATGAAACAGGGCTGGGCCTCACTGCCATAGCCCAGGCAGCCCCTGGATGTATTTGCCTGCCTGAATCCATCCCTTGCCCGGGCCCCAGGTTGGGCCGCTCTGGGGAATCTCTCACAGCATTCCTGGGATGATCCTGTTCCTTCCCTGGTGTCCCAGTGTTGCAGCCCCTTAGGAATGAGACTCAGACACCGAGATCTTTTTGCTGCAAATGAGTCCACTTTATTGTCTTAACTACCTCTTTTTATACATTAGTGCATAAGGGATACCTTTTCTAACATGCAGTCTGATTGGTTACAATTTTTTTTCTTTCTATAAAAGCTACTTATTAATAGGTACATCTAGGATAACATAAATCAAATAAAGCTATTGCAAAATCATCTCTTTGAAGTAGTTCTACTATAGTCAAAACAGGATCTTGTCTCTCCAGATGTGCTTTCCTAAATCCTTGAGCAGTCACTGTAAATGTTTTATGACTTTGTTTTCCTTCTCTGAACAGTCACAAGGACACCATGACCTATGTTTTGCCTTTTCATTGTCCCAGCGTCTTGCGATACACTGGGGTGAGTGTCAGAGCTGCAGCTAGGCTCCCAACATCTCCCCCTCTCTTTTCAAAGACAGTGTCTGCAATTCGTCTTATTTGAAAAGAAAAACATCGGATGAGACAAGGTGCCATAACAATAACTATAATGATTATTAGTATAACAACTATAACTCCTTTGATAATGTCCTTAAGCCAAGCTGAAATACCAAAAGAAAGCAACCAATCATCGAATGGGTTATGGTTTACAGTAATCTTTGATGTATGATCTTGTAGCCATTGAAGTTGCTCATGTATGGAAGTGCTGTGATCAGACAGATTGAAACAACACATTCCTTCAAATTCTTCACATCCCCGACTTTGTGTTAATAGCAAATAGTCTATGGCAGCCCTGTTTTGCAACACTGCCTGTCGTAAGCTATTAGTGTCTTGGGCCATTTGAGTAATTATAGAAGTGGTGACATTAGATTGCTTTACTACCCAACAAGCAAGATGCTGAATTTGAGTTAAGGCTTGGGCACTTGCTACAAAAGGAACCATGGAAGCAAATATTCTGGCAGTCCGGCTCCAAAGTTCTACCTCATCGTCACAGTCTGGTGCCAGCTGCATAGCTTCTCTTTTGGTACGAGTGTTGTTTAGAGTTCTGATGAGGCCTTGTGTAGGTGTAAGTAAAGAAAGTTGGCCCAAGTAACATGGTCCTCCCATAGCATAACGAGGAATGCCTTGCCATGCCCTGTCACCACAAATAAGATAAACATCAGAAGGTAGAGATAGGGGCTGGGAAATGTTTAGATGGATGTGCCCTGTATCCCATCCATAAGGTGAGGAGCCACAATATTCAGAAACATTATAATTTCGATTGGGTGTTACCCAATTTTGCCTTTTTTGTTCGTTTGATGTCCAGGAAAAACGGCCAAAATAAATACAACCGCTGTGATTTAACGATAGACTATCCAAAAGGTTGAATACTTGTGGATCCCAAGGTAATGTCTGGTTAAGTGTACTTAGGTATTTCACAGTGCAGTAACTAGCATTGCCTGTAACACAGCTAGAGGCAAGTCTAGATACTCAAAAAAAGAGATCCGATCAAGTATGTTCTAAATGGGTCTGCTGCGGCTTTGAGGTGCAGGCAAAAGTCTTTAACATTGGTTTTATCAGCCCAGGCCAACCAAAAATTGTTGTGTGGAAATGACACAGCTTGTTCAGTTGACATGGCTACAAGATTGCACACACCAAGGCATAACTTTAGCAAATTCAAATTCATCTTCATAATGTTTCCCACAATCAATAAGATACTTAGATTTTAAAACTTTTGTTCGGTTAAGTGTTAATGAAACCTCTATAGGCCAAGCTAAATGCCAAGCATATGAAGCTAATTCGCGTTCTTCTATACTTTCAAATAAGGCATACGCTGAAGCATGATCATGTCTTGTTTTAAGCCATCTATTTAAAGGAAGCAAAGGATCATCAAATAACACATTAGTATTATACAAGCAAAAGGAACAACCTTCAAAAGCAGTATGTATATTATGAGAAGTAAATATACTGCCACACCTTCCACAAGCAAATTGGCCCTCAACCCAAATGGAACATTCACACTCTGGTGAGCAAATTTTGGATACTCACGAGGAATGTAAGTCCCAGATAAGATTCACAATAGTTTGAGAAGAAGGAATGTCAGGAAAGTAAGATTCCTCAATGCTCAATTCCTTGGCTATCAACACCTTGATCCATCGAATCCTGTTTTTCCACCTCTTCAGTCTGGTCTGATACCGTTGCTTCGTCTCCTCCGGCGTCTCCCAACGCTGCAGGTGCTCCAGGGTCACTGTCATACAACCACGGCTTCACCCACTTTGCAGGAATCCACTTCGACTTATCTCCTGTCAATACACAAGCATATCCCCGCCCCCAAGTAAGTAACTTGACTGGACCTTCCCATTTTTGTATGACTGGATCCCACAAGGATACAAATATCCGATCAAATCGTTTGTCATGTTGCGAAAAATGAGCATCTATTGGTCTCATAGGAGACATTCCATGTGGTTGAGAAATCCATAGTTTCCAATTATGTACATAGAAAGCTTTAGAAACAATTTCAGAAGGGGAGAGGAGGATCTCCCCCTCCCATCTAAAAAGACGGAACAAACGTTTAAGATGTTGATGCTTTCGTTCAATAATACCTTGACCTCCACTGTTATAGGGCACTCCTGTAATATGTTCAATGCCCCATCGATGAAAGAAGTCCTGGGCATAGAACTCGTATAATTAGGCCCATTATCTGTCTTTATCCAGCTTAAGGAAGTCCTAGCACTGCAAATGATTCTATTCAATGACGGCAAGAAGCTCTGGAGTTTTGAGAAGTCAAGGGCGTTGCCCAAACCAATTTGCTAAAGGTGTCTTTTGTAACATGCACATATTTCTGTTTCCCAAATTCGGGAACCACCGTCACATCTGTTTGAAACAACTCACAGGATTGTAACCCTCATGGATTAACACCCATCTCCTGTAAAGGGGGCAGCCTTGCACAATCAGGGCAAGCTGCAACGATGCTCCTAGCATCGATTTGTGAGATGCGAAACTCTTTCTGCAACGATAAAGAAGGTTGATGAAAAAATGAATGTGAAAGTCGAGCGAGTTCAAATGGTTTCAAGCCAATGACAGCTGATACCGCAGCGTCAATCCTTCGGTTTCCTTCAGATATAATTCCTGGGAACGGTAAATGACTGCAAACATGAGTAGAAAAATACTGTACAGTACAGGAAGAAATAAGGTTCATCAATGTACACAAAGCAAATGCAATCTTTTCATTAGAGATTTTCCCCATCACTGAATCACTTATCCATTCTAAAATGGAAGCAACATATAGGGAATCACAAATAAGGTTAAAAGGTTTTTCATGAAAATCAGAAAATGCTAGGACTACTGCCTTTAATCCCAATAATTGTACTCAGGCATCCTTCTCTGGACGAACAACAGTGTTCCAGTTACCCTGGGCAAAATGTGCATAACCATATTTACCACTCTTGCCAGTGGCATCCGTGAAAACAGTCACTGCATTCTCCAGAGGCGACAGTGCTCGCACAGAAGTCAATCGTATTGGTAAATTTGTAGCAAATAAGATGAAGGTGGAAAGTGATTATCAAAGCAAATACCCAAAGTTGCAGTGGCAAACGTAATGGAAATCTGTTGCCATTCTTCCGTCAATTGCAAGGATGACACGGGGCAAACAAATCAAGCCGGGTTCTTTGCCATAATTCAACCTAATTCTTTTTCGTGCTTTTAGCAACAGTTGTCCTAACAAGTCAAGCCTGTGTACAAGTGTTAAATTTGACACACTAGATAAAAAAACCCATTCTAAATGAAAAAAGCTTTTCTTGTCTGGCTCACACTGTCCCACAATAGCCATAAATTCTGATGAGTGATGCAAAACATAAATCCCCACTTCCAGATTTGGATTATATCTATACACATAAGAATTTTGTAGTTTTTGCAAAATGCTTTCCAATGCAGTATTAGCTTCAGAAGTCCACAGAACCTGATCATTAATGTCTGAAGTACCAACCAGCAAGGTACGAATGGGGTTTATTTCTGTGTTTGAGATACCTATCCAAGGACGGATACTATGGATGTCACCTAATAATTTCTGGACATCATTAACAGTGGAAATATTACGATGTAATTCCAATTTTTTCGGAGAAAATTGTGTTTCTGTAATTGCATAACCTAAGTACAACCAGGGGCTTGTCCTTTGCACTTTTTCATGTGCCACATATAGACCCCACTTTTCTAAGATTTGTAACAAATTTTGTTGTGTTTCTGAATCCAACTCTTGCTCACTATCTACCGAGATGTCATCCATGTAGTGGTAGGTAATATAACAAGGGTATTTTTGTCGCCATTCTTCCAATGCTAAATCAACATACCACTGACAAATGGTTGGGCTATTTTTCATGCCTTGGGGCAGAACAACCCATTCATACCTTTTTGCAGGAGTACTATTGTTTACTAATGGCACAGAGAAGGCAAACCTACAATAATCAGAATGATGTAACGGTATGCTGAAAAAACAATCTTTTATGTCGATAATAAACAAATAATAATTTTTGGGTAAGGCACTAGGAGAAGGTAAACCAGGTTGCAAATCTCCTAACAAATTCATTTGATCGTTTACTGCTCTTAAGTCATGCAAAAATCTCCATTTACCAGACTTCTTTTGTATTACAAACACAGGGGTGTTCCAGGGACTACGAGAGGGTTGTATGTGGCCTAATTGTAACTGTTGTTGAACTAGTTGCTGTAGGTGCCCAATCTTTTCTTGAGATAGTGGCCACTGAGCCACCCATACTGGGTCATTTAATTTCCAAGACAGCTTTATACATGGACTAGCACCTTTCTGCACAGCGGCCACTTTTAAAAAGGCTGAGTAACTAGTGCAATTCACCATTGGCTTAATACATCCCTGCCTAGTAGCCATAGTGGCGTTTCTAACACATAAGGTCTGGTTATTGCTGTATTGCCTTCTCCGTCCTGAATACAAATGTCAATCACACTCTGTCGAGTGGCAGTAATCCCAGCAATACCTAAAAGATTTTCATTTACTTGCTCCACTGGCCACGACCTTGGCCAGGCAGACAAAGGAATAATGGTTCCATCACCTCCAGTATCCATCATCATTTCAGCCTGTAATGAGCAATCCTCTAAGGATCCATTTTCCACTGCCGGTTTCAATTTTACCTTTCGAGTGGGTCGTTTTGTGGATAAAAGTTCTGCAAAGGCAATTAGAGGTTTTGTACTACCAAATCCACCCACTCGCTTCTGTTTGCTTTGTGTAAGAATTTGTGGAACAAAGAGCACGAGTTGAGCAATAGAACTGCCCTTAGGGATAAATACTGGTGGAGAAAAATCCTTTAGCATGATTTTAATTGTACCTTCATAATCAGCATCTATTACACCTGGTAATACAAAGAGACCTTGCTTAGATGCAGAAGACTGACCAATTAAAAGAGCAGCCAAACCATTTCCTAGTGGGCCTTTGGAGGTAGTGTCAATTAAAGTAACATTTTCATCTCGGATAGTTATGGACGAGGCCGTTACCAAGTCGACTCCAGCGCTTCCACCTGTTGAGGGGTACATGTGGAATAAGCAGCCATCGCTACTGGAGTCGACTGAGTTGGGGGGTTTAGAACTTGAGATATCACCGCGCCCCCCACGTGGCCCTTCTCGTTTCCCGGCAGGGGGGTCCCATCCTTTTTAAAATGAGATCTACAGTCATTGGCCTTGTGCCCAAATTTACATACTCCAATAAAAACTGATGAGGATACTGCAGCTTTCTGTGACCGTAATGGACAATGTTTACGAGTATGACCTTTATGACCACAGTTGTAACACGCATCTGAAAAAGCTGTATCTTTTTTATTAAGGGTGTTAGCTTTTGTTAAGGCTGCTGCAAGGGCAGTGGCATGAATCGTTGCCTTCTCTTTTTCCACTTCAATAGGAGCTCGAGAGCAAATTTCAATCATTTGTAGCAGTGTCATGTTAGGTGGCAGAGTGGCTAGCAAACACTTGCAAGTAGCATTAGCATTTTGCAGGGCAATTTCCTTTACCATTGTATCCTTTAAAGGCAAAGGTATGTCAGGTGCTGATTCCACTCCCTCTCTTATACAGTCTACAAATTTTAAATAAGGTTCGTTATCCTCTTGTCTTAAATGCAAGTAAGGTTGTTTTGGTTTTCCAACCTGAGGGAGTAAAGAAAACGCCTCTAAAGCAGCAGCCTTACTCTGAGTGATCACCCGAGTATGCATTGCAGCTTGTCGCTGCGGATCAGTATATTGACCTTGTCCTATCAGCATAGCCAGACTTGCAAACCTTAATGGATCACCCTGTGGCAGCTGCATATTTTCTAGTTATTTTCCTGCCAATTGTTCTTGCCACTTATTAAGAAACAACATATAACTAGTAGGACCCAAAATGAGTTCAAAAATAGTTTTTATGTCTGCAGGAACTAACTCTTGATATTTCAATATAGTTTCTACCTGTCGTCAGACTAGCCGATTATCAACCCCATAATCCATGACCGCCTTTTGGACCTTAGCAATAAGGTTCCAGTCTAAAGACTGGTACATGTCTCCATTTGCCGTGCGAGTTACAGGAGCTGCTATTATTTGAAAATCACCTTGCAGCTCAGCATTAGTTATTGCTCCTTTCCACCTCTTAAGCATATCAAAGGAATGATCCCTGGGCGGGTCAGAAATAGCAATACTCGAGCCTGGATCACCCAGTCCCGGGCCCATTCCCCCAGCTTTTCCCCAATCATTTTTACCCATTACCCAATTTGCAACAGTGTCCATAATTCCGGTAGATGGCGCTGCTGCACTATCAGAAGTTTTTATCCAACGCTCAGCTTCTTCTGCGGATAGAATCGGTAAATTTTTTGCCTTCAAATAGTTCTGAGCAGTGGGCAAATCAAAAGCATTGTCATACATTAATTGCAAGGTACTGCGTCTCCTATCCATTTGGTCTGCCATTGTCACTGGTTTGGAGTTATCCTCCAAAGTTTTTAAACCAGTCACGATAGCATCGTATGCCTGCTTATATGCTTTCCTTATTGTTTTAGAAGAAGACCCTTTATCTAACCGTTTCATCTCTTCTAGTAACTGTAGCATAGCGTTCTTCTGATCTTCTAACTGTACCTGGAATGCAGAAGCATCATCAACAACAGGGGTGTCCACTTCCATATCACTTGGCAGAGGAACTAAAGCAGGATCAATGTCGCTTCCCGATTTTTTCTCTACTGGTGGGGCAGGCGGGGCAGATGGCTGAGAAGGCTCGGGTACCCAAGGGGGTATGATATCATCATACGGTCCTTTCTGAACTGGGGCTGCTATTTTCAGGTGGAGGTGGGTCAGGCAGATGTTCAAAAGATGATAGATCAGATGCGCCAGGGTCAGAGGAAAGCGACTGTGGCTCCGCGGCGGAGGGATATGGCTCTATAGAGAGCGACAACATCTCCACTGCTGCAGATACCATTGTTCGAGCCGCTAGTTTGACCTCCGTTTCTGCTGTAAGTTTATCAATTAGATGGCGCATTTGCTGAATACTGGAGCAAGGGACTTAGCCTCTTTATTGCCAGTTTGGACAGCTTCCCATAAATCAGCTCCTACTGCCTGCCACGTCTCTACTCGAAATATATCAACAGTATCTTTTAGAAACCCACGCCGTTTTGCCCAATAAAGGAGGTCGACTAATTGTGTCTGATTCAAAGTTTCTCCATTCCTTTTTGCAAAGTCTAATACTGAGTCCACTGTTGCCTTTTCTAGGGCAGAGACAGTACCCCCCATCTCGCAAAATCCAGTTTATAAGCTGCAGCAGACGTTCGGCTCTGACTCTCCGGTCGATTTGTGGCCACTCACGCCGCTTTCGGGCGTCCGGCCGCAGCCGCTTGTTCAGGAGTCAGCGTTTAACCCTTTCACCATCACGTCGGGGTCACCAGGATGTTGCAGCCCCTTAGGAATGAGACTCAGACACCGAGATCTTTTTGCTGCAAAAGACTCCACTTTATTGTTTCAACTACCTCTTTTTATACATTAGTGTATAAGGGATACCTTTTCTAACATGCAGTCTGATTGGTTACAATGTTTTCCTTTCTATAAAAGCTACTTGTTAATAGGTACATCTAGGATAACATAAATCAAATAATGCTATTGCAAAATCATCTCTTTGAAGTAGTTCTACTATAGTCAAAACAGGATCTTGTCTCTCCAGATGTGCTTTCCTAAATCCTTGAGCAGTCACTGTAAATGTTTTATGACTTTGTTTTCCTTCTCTGAACAGTCACAAGGACACCATGACCTATGTTTCGCCTTTTCATTGTCCCGGCGTCTTGCGATACACTGGGGTGAGTGTCAGAGCTGCAGCTAGGCTGCCAACAGTTTTTTTGTTTTTTTTTTTTTAACAAAAAGACTAATATTTAACTAACGGCACAACTCCAGCCTTTTTTTTTACCTTTTGAAACCCCCACTTCCCATGGGCAAAGAGCAAAAGTAAGCACTTTCATTCTTAAGCTACCCCATGTACTCAGATGTTTTCTGCTTGCTCCTCCTCTTCATTCCATGCAGGAATATGGTTGTATTTGGTTCTTTGGAAGGCCATATTTCAGCTTCAGCACCCTGAGGTTTCAGTGAACATCAGGAACTTCACATTTCCAAAGCTGCCTTCCCCCCATTTTCCTGGCTGATCACTGACACCCCAAGTCATGGATCACATCTGGGAATTACCACATGGACACATTGCCAGGTATCCAAGCACTTGTACTACAGATTACAGTCAAATCCCAGGATAAGTAAGTGCAGGTGTATAATGAAGCCCACTTAAAATGAAACTGGTCTCAGGCTTGGGGTATAAGAATTCTGTAGTAAGATTTATGACCTTTAACAGGAACTTCATTATAAAGAAAGTGACTTTTATGTAATGAAAAGCATCTCTCTCTGAAGAGGAATGATGTGTTAACATCAGCAGAGCTGTGTTTCAGTGTTTTCTGTTTGCAATCCAGCACCATCATTGTCACCTAAAGTTCATTAATTATTCTAAAAATGCCATTACCCAAATGCAATTGTATGCAATTTTTAAATAATTTTCTTCAGAAAGTGGCATTTCATCTATTTTAAGTCTAAATTTTCCAGTAGAGCTTACCCTGTGTTCTTAGAATTACTCAATACATGAAAATACAAACATTAGTAATGAGCCCTATTAACACAGATTTCACTTCAAGCTAACTTAGATTTACTTCACACAGCTAAGTGAGTTCATTTCACTGGAAGAAGATTCTCTAAAGGAAAAAACATCAACTACTGTGGCAGATATTGCCCAATACATCGCTGAAAAATAAATTCTACTGATTGGATTTTTTTTCATTCCCCCTGCCTCCATAGCACTTTTAAAAATACAGTCTTTTAATGATTGTTTAATTTTCATGTAACTAGAATATAAATCCTTTACATACTGCCTTGCTGCAGCTGCAGCATAATGTCTCACTTTTCATGGAAAAAAACCTAATTACGTGGTTCACCGAATTGCCTGTGGTAACACATCAATTTTATTTACATTCAAAAGTTGGACTTGAGTTTGTTCTCAGCACTCCAGTTAATTCCAAGCCCATTTTACACAATAGTTTCCCTGGATTCATTAGTAACACCTCACTCTGCTGTTATTGGGAGGGATTCCCAGCACTTTCCAGGCAGTTCCACTTCCACAGTTCTACCCCACTTTAAATACCCTGGATTTGCTCTAAGTCTGGCCTTGCTGGAACAGTTCTGCCAAAGGACCATCAAATGTCCCTCCAGAAGGCAGCTGTTAATGTTGCCTCTGGAATACCAACTCCTTTGCCCACAAAAACACCAGAGGAAAACAAGAACTATTGTGTCAAATAAAATCTAAAGGTTAATTACTCAAAATTTCAACTATTTCAGTCGAACTGAGCTTACATTTGGAAAGCAGAAAGATTATGAGGAAGCATGTGGATCCACTAGAAAATTTCTTGGCTTTATCTTCCATCAGTGTCTTTCATCTAAACTTTTTTCAAGAGGTAATTTGTTGCAATCAACAGGAAAACCTCCAAATTCCCAGCCACGAGCATAATTAACATGTTAATTCTTGAGTGATATAAATAAAAGAAAACAATAAAAAGCATTCACATAAAAAGCTTTTTTATATATGGCCCTTTGGTAGATTTAAGACTTTTTTCTAACTTTTTAGGCTTTGATATTGCCAGCTGTAAGAAGAGGGAAAATGCACTATGTGAGAATAAGCCATGGAATATCTTGAGCTGGAAGGACCCACAAGGATCAGTAAAGTCCATTTCTTGCCTAGAACTGGTAATGAATTCAAAAATGCTACTTGTACTCATTGGATCCTGCTCTGAGCACTGAGATTGCATGTTGTGTGGAGACAAAACCACTGAAGGAGAGAGGAATTAAAGCAAAGGTATGTGCAATCACAATTCCAAACAGGACACTCATTTTTATTTTTTTTTATATAATTCCCATAAACCAATTTTCAAGTAAAAGGGGTAGAAGTAGGTGATGGGAAGAACATTTATTTTTAAAAGAAAACAAAACAAAATGAAGACATCTCGTCCAGACACAATAAGGCTCTTGTCAACTTCATGTGTATAAAAGGAGTTGGCATTTTCCCATGAAGCAATTCCTTAATCCCAAATGATGGCATAATAACCTCATTTAATATGCCTCCTTAAAAGAAAAAGTTTATTTTGTCTAAGCTGAACTTCAACTGGCAATCACTGGACACCAATTACCAGTGTCAGATATAAGGGTCACAGAACAATTCTGAGGGCTGAGAAAGTAGGAATTCACTTTTCAATCCCATCTTCTTACCAAAAGAATGGAAAAGTTGAACTTTGTTTTCATGTCTTTGGGAATAATCTATGCTAGGCAATTAAGAAAATGCAAATGACTTATCTTATTGAAAATAATCAAGCCAGAAACAGACTTTTCAGTAACTTAATATTCCAATAAAGTCTTCTGTCATAGGAACCTACTTGTTAATTCCACTCCGTGCTCAAGAACCGGCAATTAACCATTTCGAGATTTCACTTCAAATTATTAATAAGTGGTACTCAGCTGCTTGATATTCATTGCTGCTTTTTAAATGGAAAGCCTTCCAAAAGCCTTGCATTTCAGATCCTTTATTCCTTGTTCATGGGCTGCTTTTCCATGCCCTGTCTGCTCTCATTCCTGCTACCACTGGGCATGACAAGAGTTCTGGGGTTTGTGGAGTTGTTGTTGTAATTAAAATTGCTGTGATACACATCCCATGCTTTCACCAAAGCCCAGGGATCCAACCTTTGGGCAAATCCAAGGAAGTCTCCAAGCCAGCTGTAATGCAATTCCAGCAGCAACCCCTCCCTTCTTGCCCACTGCCATAATCTCATAGTAGAATGAAAAGACTGAGGAGCACTGTCATTTGAACAGCCATTTCATGGCAAGGGGGCTCAGTCTTCATTTCACACTTTGCTTCACACACTTAAAATACGTTTGAATAGGCAGGAACATCTTCTCATTCAATAATTAATGTATCTCACTACAGAGCTTAGAACATACTCTGTAATTCCTGACAGAGCTTCCAATTCCTTGCAATTGCAGAAATAAGACAGTACCCTGCAAGAACCTGAAATAGGCTCAAATTGAAATGGAAAGTAGATTTTTCATTACTTTATTCTCTTATATTTGTGGAACCAAAAAATAAATTTTTTCCAAGTTTTCCATTCGTTTTTTCTAATCCCTAATAAATGCTGACAAGCACTAACTACTAAACATTTACAGGCTAAACATTGACCTTATTTAGAAGACTTGACTGATGAATGAAACTTTGAAATCTGGCAGTTCATAAGAGAGAATCGAGAACCCTTCTTAGCAGGAATAAAAACAACTACATTTAGTTCTGGGTCAAGTTGCTCTCCTCAGGAAAAATCCTTAACAAACAGATCTGACACGTTCTACTTTCTTGTAGGTAAAAAATCAGCAAATTTCAGGTAGAGAAACAATAGCAGAAATTAATTTTGGTGTACGATCATGTGGGTTAATGTTGGTGCCCTGCACACAGCTCTTCCCACAGGCAGCATTTCTCCCTCTCCACTTTTATCAGCACCAGGGGATTATGGCTGTGCCAGCCCAATATGCCAAGAATTCATAAACAGGAACAAGCTGAAGCTCCAGGTTTTTCCTGTCACATCTCAAATTTCAGCTACATTTCTAAACTTACCAAGCTGCAAAGATCATGTGCAATAATCTTTCAGGACAGACTTGCCTAATTCATCCAAGATAATCTATTCTTCATAAGTGTTTCCATCCAAATTCTTATATCCTAGTGAAACAGTATATTTTTTCTGGGGAAGCAGCTGCAGATATTAATGGATGAAGGGCAATATATGAAATAGAAATCTTAAATAGCTACCAGAATCAGTGAGCTCAGACACACAAGCTACTAAGCTTATAGAAGGATGTAGTTTTATTTAAAGAGCTATAAAACATGCAGAATTTATTCATTTTTGAGTTTTTGTTTCACATCCGGCCAGCTTTCCAGAGCCCACCTCCAGTGCTGTGCTAAAGTCACCAACCTGTATCCTCAGTAGTGGTACACACCATAATCCCTGCAGTATTCCTGAGAACTCCAATATTCTGTACCACAAATGCAGCCAAGTGGAATATATCTACAATTCCACTACAGAGATTATAAATTGATAGACAAAACTGTCAGAGAATTATAGAATATTCTGAGTTGAAAGGGACCTCCAAAATCATCAAGTCCAGCTCTTGGAGTGGTGTAAAATGTCAGAATAAACTGCTATTTGCAAAAGCAAAGAAGGGATCTGAGGAACAGATCTCCCTTCCCTATAATCTCTGTGGAACTCGCAGGGTCCAGGGCATGGGTGGGAGAAGAGAGAAAACCCAAGAGTTGAGTCTAAATTCTCTGTGATGCTCCAGATGGTATTTGGTCACCAAATGCAAATGAGAGCTCTGCAACTTGCAAATCCACAACATTCATGTCAAAAAAGCTGCCAACAGTCAAAAATTCCCTCCTCTCCTTCCCCTTCTTCTGCTGGATACACTAAAAATGGATTTGTGGGAAAAGGTACTGTGGCTGGAACAGCTGCCAAACCTCTCCAGGCAATATCATTAAACAGGATTTATCCTTCAGAAAACCAAACTTCAACAAAATAAGGCAACGCCCAACTTTTTCAGACTTACAGAATCACTCCAGTTTTTCCTCACTCACTGACCCCACCCCAATTAGCTTTTTCTACCCAGCACTGAATAAAGATCTTCAACTCCTCATCCAGTTTTAAATGTCACCACAATAAAAACCAGAACAACATAATCAAGTCTGGCAGGAAGAAGAAATGTAGGAGAATGTGCAAGAGACACCCCTGAAGTTCCCAGCTTAACCAGTGCCTGGTTAACCCAACCACTCCACTGATCTATAACTGCTCTGCAAATAATTGTTTTTACTTAATCTCCCGTGACAGCATTTAATTATCCACAGTTTTGGAAAGCTACTACATAAACAACTCTCCTCGTACCTCCTGTTTACAACCAGTAAGTTGTTTTCCTATGACTATTTGAAATGCTTTTATTAATGGCAGATTCGTTGTTTACCAAATCTTCAATGTTATAAAGATAAAGGAACCCTTAGAATTCATGAGCAAAAAAGTTTTTGAAGTGCTTCTGGAAGCAAAGCCTCAGTTTGGACTTTTCCTCCATCTACTGAAAGCAGTAAATATCATACAGCACTATTGGAGTGACTCTTACCCAGAAAAACCAAAAATTATCATTTAGACTTGAATTAATAAAACATAATATTTAAAACTTAAATTCTTTGAAATTCAGTTCTCACTAAATTATTTCACTTTCAAAGCACAAGATCTAAGCAGGAAAAGAGAAATCCAATACTTTGTTTTTGATAAGAATTCATGATCTCACTAACAGGCATTATTCCCTAATGTTCCTATATCTCAGATATCCAATTTGTTTTGGATTTGCAGCATCAGATTCCTGGGACTTGTGCTCCTGAACATATGAATACAACAGAATGAAGTTCTGGCCATGGAACTTTAAGTCACAGTGACAATCCAACCTGCAGGAGCAGCATTTTAAACCAAAGCAGCTCATTTCCTGAGCAGATTATCCCCCCCCCCCCCCCCCCCCCCCAAAAAAAAAGCATAATGTTACCCTGGCCAAGCTGACAGGCAAGGAAAACTCTGCTTCAGTAACTTTCCTATTTTCTGTTTGTAAACCCACATGGAAAAGCCCTTTATATTTTCAGGAAGTTAAATTCAGCTATCATATAGTTCAGTATTGTGGCCTGATTATACAATAAAAAGCAGAATAAATTTGTTCCTTTTGCCTTCTGGCTGCATGAAGCAGTGAACACAAACCGTGTCCTTTGTCCTGTCTCAAGGAATCAATGGACATAAATGCCTTGTTCTGGCAGAATTTGAGGCTCAATATTTTGTCAATACTGATGTTCAAACTCTAAAATATACTGAACAGAGACTGACAGCCCTATCAGCAGGAAAACGTACAACACTTACACAATTTACATCACTTTGAACTATATCTGATAAGTCACTACAAGTGTTTCAATGTGCGTTTAATATAGAACAAGGAAATCTGTCCTTGTAGGATTTACACACGTGACAACAGAGGAGATTCAGATTGAATTCCACTTAAAAGTTACTGCTCTGAAGGCTCCAGCCTGGAGGCTGGAACACCCCGAGTGCTGTGTCCAGGTCTGAGCCCCTCAGCTCAGGAGGGACACTGAGGGGCTGGAGCATGTCCAGAGAAGGGAATGGAGCTGGGGAAGGGGCTGGAGCCCCAGGAGCAGCTGAGGGAGCTGGGAAGGGGGCTCAGCCTGGAGAAAAGGAGGCTCAGGGGACCCTTGTGGCTCTGCACAACTCCCTGACAGGAGGGGACAACCAGGGGGGTTGGGCTCTGCTCCAGGGAACAGGGACAGGAGGAGAGGGAACAGCCTCAGGCTGTGCCAAGGGAAGCTCAGGTTGGTCACTAGGAGGAATTTCTGCATGGAGAGGGTTGTTAAACATTGGCTGGGGCTGCCCAGAGAGGTGGTGGAGTCCCTGTCCCTGGAGGTGTCCAAGGAACACATGGACATGGCACTCAGTGCTCTGGCTGGGGGATGAGGCACATGTTGGACTCTATGACCTTGGAAGTCTTTTCCAAACTATATAATTCTGTGGTTCCATAAAATTTTGAACCAGGTAATGTGTGACAGTGATGCTTTGCTATACTCTGCCCCATACTGCACCCAGCAGAAACAGGTTCAGCTGTCCAGACATTTAAGTGGATTTCCATACCTCCACCACTGGAAGCAGCATCACATTGTAACCCAGATGTCAGATATAAACAAACTCCATCAATTTACAACAGAAACAGAAGCATCACCTGTGACTCCCCTCAAATAAAAAGCTACTTTAGTCCCATCTACTGCATTTGAAATATTAAATAAACTATATTTCACTAAGAGAAAAGCATATATTATTAGTGCTGGGGAGCCACTGTGACTGTTTTCCTCTTCTGCAGCCCTTGCAGATGAAACACAAACAAACTCATCTTCCACCTCCTCTTTTATTTCTCATCTCCACCAAATGCTTTTTGGCCTCTGTTTTATGGGAAATGGACAGGCCAACTCTAAATTAACTTCTCCAGATCACTTGAGTAATTCCACCCATTTTAATATAAAAAATTCCCTTGGAGAGATTATACAATTATATAGACACAGCAGAAGGACAAAGCAGGAAAGCATGAAAAGTTTGAGAAATTCTTGTATTTGGCCACACCAAGTATAATGCAGAGCTATTTTTTAACTACTTTGTCCTTCTTGACATTAAAAACAGTGACTAAAACGATATCAATATGTTATTTTTTTCCTGCTTCATATAGTACAGAAAAGTAAGAAAAGCTAAGACAGAGGTTGCAGAGTGTAGAAAATCATTACCCTGCTACTTTCAAAACAGAAAAGATACATTGGAAGGGAGGTAAGATCATATAATTAATAGAAGAACTAGGCATCCATCACAAAGGCCCTCAGCTCCAGCCCTGCTTTCTCAAAGACTTTCAACATGATAACGTTCAGGTCATTTTATTTTTCACACTTCTCCAATTTGAAACAAAACAAAAACCAAGTATAAAAATACTTCCTAGTTTCCTGCCTAAAAGGTGCCACTCAGACAAATTCAGGTCTGTCAAGTGCTTCAAACATAACTTTCTTTAATGGTCTTAAAAAAACCCCAAAACAATGCAAGACACCTCATCACTTCTACAAACACATTTCAGGTAAACAAAGGGAATATAAAAGCTTTCATGAAATGTCCTTCCAACCAAGGGAAGATGTTAAGCTGCCCAGAGTACCTTAAAACATTTTATTTGCCAGCCTCTGAAGTTAGGCTCCCTCTAAACAATTCCTCTAATCTAGAATTTTGTTTGCTTCTACGTAGAAGAGTAGTTGCTAAGTATCTTTAGTCTACAATTTATGCTTCAAATTGGAACATAAAACATGTAAATACCACATATATGTTTGCCAGTTTTATTAGTGTGTCATCTTGAGAGCTTCATTCAAGTAAGTAGCTATTCTGAAGCCACCAGAGACTCATACTGAGGACTACTCACGAGTGAAAATCTGCATAAGAAAGCCCTTAGCTCATAGTCCAAGAATTTAAACTGTAGTTAAAGGTGTCATGGGAATTACACCACCATTTTAATTAAATGCTGTAAGATCTTGCAGACAGACTCAAGATTAGCACCATCTGTTTTGGTTACACTGTCTCCTTTCACTACATCATCCTCACACAGCAATGAAATATCATTGCACACTCCACTCCAGCCATTTAAATACCAGATAAAAGTTATGTCATGTTGATGCACTTTACCAGGAAGGAAGGACAAAAAGACCAGGACAGAGGGACTGAAAACTACTCTGTAACAAAGTTCTGCTTGTGGGGGAGGCAAACACCATACCCTCTAGCAGTGAAATAAAGTATTTAGTAACATCTGCCTAAATCCTTGTCAAGTGAATTGAAAGAATAAAGGAGACTGCTTAACTAAAAAAATTCATTTTCTTCACAGCTTTACAGAATGTTTGGACACCCTGAGAGAGATTCCTATTCCCACAGCACAACTGAGCAGTGCCAGCATCTGTCCACAGACATTCCCTGTCTGTTCTGCTGGGTCACAATGGAATCTTAAGGTTCCATAGTATCACAGATGACTCCTTGGGTCCATGAGGCCCCACTGTCACCAAATCTCCAAAATATCAGAACCAGATTCCTTAAAAGTATTTTAGTGTTATAGAGGGCATCAATTTTCTCTGACCTCAGGTCCAATGTGGGATAACTCCTAACCTTATGTGGACGCATTATTCTACAAGTGTCTTGCTGATATGCAGTTGCTACATGTGTATTTCAATTTGCCCATTTCAATAAAACCTGCCCCAAATCCCCAAGTTCCCCTTGTTTTCTTCTATCACTGCACCCTTGAGCTGGATACCTTCATCTTCTCCATCCACTGTCCCTGCTGGGAAAGCAGCCCCTGCATGCCTTGTTCCGGTGCCAAAAGTTCACAGGCATAGTAAAAGTTTAATTCAACTTCTTGGTATCAAGGCCAAGGCTTTGTGTGGCCAGGCAGAGGCAGGCAGGAGGCAGAGCTGTCAGCAAAGGAAGGGGCAGCGAGGTGGGGCAGCCGGGGGATGACGACAGCCTGCAGGGACAGAGGGCAGGGCATGGACACCATAGCACAGCCTGGGCTGCAGAGGGCACAGGGATGGGCAGCAGCTGAAAGGCCCTGCCAGAGCCAACTGCTGCAGCACTTGGGCCATGGCTGCTGGCCCTGGGCCTGAGGCCAGCAGGGGACAAGTGAGCCTTGCTGTGCTGGGGCCTCATTGCCTCCTTGTCCCTGCTCAGCAGCCTGGCAGGGGCTGCCCCATGGTTCTGCCCTTGGCATTGCACATCCCCAGAGCCCAGTGCCCTGGGAAGAGCCCTGAGCAATGAGGGAGGGACAGGATCTGCCTTGCCAGGGGCTGGGGCTCAGCCCTTGGCCGTTTGCATTCCTGAAACACATCCAGCTGTGCTCAGCACCAGAGACACCTTTCCCTGCTTTGTCCCCACTTGCCATCAGTGCCTCCAGTGTTCTGCTCTAACTGGGACCTGGGGACACTTTCTCAGTCCTGTCCCTCACTGGGATCTAGTTAAATATGAGAAACATCAGTGCTTCAATCTCACTTGGAGCTCTTGAGAAGTTTTTTGAGCACACTCTCTCAGGGACTGAGTCTGATGTAAACAGCACCAAAGTCCTGAGAGGGTGATTCAAGTTCTTATGCTGTGCCTGTGCTGCTGAGCTGGGCCAGGCTCCAGCACAGAGGCAGCTCCTGGCAAGGGCAGCGCTGCAGAGAGACAGCTCTGCCCAGGAGCAGCTCCTGTGACAGCCCAGCAGGGCTGGGGCACTGCCAGGGCATGGCAGGGACACGAGCAGGGCACAGGCAGAGCTCACAGTGCTCAGCACTGGCAGGGTCTGTGTCATGTCCCAGAGGGGGCTGTGGCACAGCAGCACCTCTGTGGCTGTGTCATGGAGCCAGAGAGCAGCTGTGATGTCAGAAAGGGGCTGTGTGACAGCACAGGGTGGGTTGTGTGAGGTCACAGATTGGGCTGTGACATCACAGAACAGGCTGTGATATTGCTGAGTGGGCTGTGACAGCACTGGACGGTTGTGTGACACCATAGAGAGGGCAGTGAGGTCACAGAGGAGACTGTGCCATCATAGAGGGTGGCTCTGTGATATCAGACAGCAGACTGTGACATTACAGAGCAGCTGTGTGATGTCCCAGAGAAGGCTGTGGCACCAGAGAGCGTGTTCTGCCATCACAGGGTGGCTATGTGACATCAGAGAGGGGCTGTGACATCCTGGAGCAGGATGTGACATCACAGAATGGCCGTGTGACATCCCAGGGCAGATTGTGTGACATCACAGCAATGACTGTGACTTCACAGATCACAGAGGCTGTGTGACATCACAGGGGCTATATGACATCACAGGGTGCTGTATGACATCAGTGGGGGTTGTGTGACATCACATGGATTGCGTGACATCACAGGACTGTGTGACATCACATGGGTTGTGTGACATCACAGGGCTGTGTGACATCACAATGACTGTGTGAAATCATAGGGTGCTGTGTGACATCACAGAGCTGTGTGACATCACAGGGGCTGCGTGACCTCATAGTGTGCTGTGTGACATCACAGAGCTGTGTGACATCACAATGACTGTGTGACATCATAGGGTGCTGTGTGACATCCCAGGGCTGTGTGAGGTCACTGGGGAGGTCACTCTGCCCCGTTCCCCCCTCACAGTCCAACGCTGCTCGTGCACAGGGGGGTCTCCTGTCCCCCCAGGTCCCCCCACCCCTGGTGCCGCAGCCTCCCCCAGAGGATGTTCCATGAGATCGACCCCAGAGCCTGACACGGGGACAGGGGCCGGGCCCTGGGGGTGGCACAGGGGGACAGGGACCCCCCAGCAGCGTCCCCGTGTCCCAGGGCCAGAGCTTGGGCCAGGGTTCCTTCACCCTGTTATGAGCCAGGGGCTGAGAGCATTTAAAAAATCCCCAGCACGGGATCAGCAAAAAACAGATTTAATATCAAGCTGCAGCACTGTGATAATTGATCTCCCCTGAAGGTTGCAAATGAGGATTGTTAGAGAGTTGGAATTGTCACTTACCTTATCATGTGATACACTGTTCTGTATGACCCCAGTTCATTCTTTAATCCGGTTGTTGTATTCCCTTCATTAAATCCAGTTTGTTGTATTCCCTGTTCCAGTTTGTTCCCTGTTACTTCCCACTTCTGCCCTCTCCCCTGCCTCATTTCTGGCCTGGCTGCTGCTGCTCCCCTCCTGTCCATCAATTGAAAGAACGCGCCCAACATGTAAAATCGCAAAGCTCCCGAAACACCACTCTTCAGGGGAGTTCCCTTGAAGAGAAAAAGCCCCTGGAACAGCAAGCCAATACAGGATTCGGGAACCCTCCGGACACCATACACTCAGCTACAGGACCAACTGCTAAAAACTGCCTTCGTCCTCCAGTTGTGAGCTCACCATCTTATTAAAAGTGACTTTATATACAAACAGCCCTAAACAACACCAGACACAGTAAGTCCATGGGCACTTCCACCAGCCTGAAAAATCCTTTCTTGTATGTCTGGTACCTCGCTTCTTGCGTGGCTAGACAACAGTACTGCCATAGAACATTCACTTTGGTTACCTGCTGCTTTTAGTAATGAAGAGCTCCTTAGTTAAAGATTTCGGTTCTGGTTGTTTTTAACTTCGAGGTCTCCCGGACCCCCATTCCCGGCGGCCCCGGGCCCCTCACCCCCAGGCCTCCCTTTCCTGGGAAACCCGACCTGGGCACGGGGCTCTCCGGCCGCTCTGGGATTGATGATCACCCACAGCAAAGGGAGAGAACAGGAGAAAGAGAGAGAAGGAGATTGGCAATCAGGGCTCACAGTGGCAGCGCCCAGTCCTGCTCCGCCGGGGCTCGGAGCCGCAGCGCAGGAAAAAATGGATCCGCGGCTGGCGGTGCTCGCCCCGCTTTGGGCCGGAGGCGGCGGGTTGCAGGCAGAGCTGGAGCGCAGGCCCCGGGAGATGAGCACAGCCCGGCCCGGGGGTCCCGCAGTGCGCGGCCGAGGAGGGTCCCGGGGGATCCCGGGAGGGGATCCAGGGGAATTCCCGGGAATTGCCCCGTGCTCTCCCCCCGCGCTCCTCTGACGCTGTGGCTTTTGCCTTTGGCAGCCGGCGGCAATGCCGGGATCTGCCCAGCGACCGGTGACGCCTCTGAACACTCGGGCTGCCATTGGCTGACAGGAAAGAGCGGCGCCAATGGCGGGGCCGGAGGCTGCTCAGGGGCGGGGCCGCAGCCGAGCAGCGCCATGGCTCCAGCGCTGGGGCTGGGGCGCTCCTGGGGGCCCCGGGGGGCGGCCAGAGCTGAGGGGGACCCCCGGCCCCGGGACTCTTTGATCGCCCATTCCGGAGCACGGAGAGGCCCCTACACCCCCATTCCCGGGCGCCTTGATCCCCCCGAACCCCCATTCCCGTCCATGCGTTCCACCCTGCCCCCCTATCCGGCACCAGTAACCCCGGCACCCCTTTCCCGGCCATCCCGCCTCTCCTGGTCCACAGAGTCCCCTTCTCCTTGACCCAGAGACCCCCTGCACCCCTATTCCTGCCTTTCCCAGCACCCAGCCCCTCCTTCCCTCAACACTGGGGACACCCTTGACCCCTATTCCCGGCCATCCCGGCTTTCCCCGTCCTGTGCTGCAGGTGGGGACACCGGGGACCCTTGGAGCTCCCTTTGCTGCATCCAGGGAACCCCTGCTGCAGGAGGTTTCCGCCTGTGCCCTCCTGTCCCACGCCAGCGTCCACAGATCCCATGGGCTCGCCAAGGACGGCCGGGAATTCCTCTCCTTCCAGCTGCGATCTGGGACATTCGTGGTGGCCGCCGGCGCTGCCCAGGGCACCAAGAAGTTCTGGGAAACTGAGGAGATGGAGGCTGAGGAATTCACACATGACCTGGGGCACACCTGCCAGGAATGTCTCTGGAAATATGGCAGGGATGAAACCAGAAGGGGAAGAAACCCATGGAAGTTCCCTCCTGGAGTGCTCTGCCTGGGGTGTTCTGTGCAGTGTGGCAGACAGTGAGAAACACTCCTAGGCTGTTACTCATCACAGTTCTCAGGGTTTTGGGTGAGATGCCTGCAGCAGATCCAGCGCTGAGGAGAGTTCAGGGGGGTCCCTTAGCATTTGGGGTCCCCTGGGATTTGCAGAGAACCCCCCGGTCCCCCCAGGATCTCCCTGAACACGCTGGCGCTGCCCGAGCACAGTGAGAAGGTTCATTCCCGCCATGGGGTCTCAGCTCTGTCACCGGCATCGCCCAGGTACCCCCAAAACCTCCCGGGAACCCTCAACCCCCCTCTGGGGCACCTCAGTCTTCCCTGGGATCATGAAAACATCCTCGAGACCCTGCAAAACCTCTTCAAGGCCGCAAAAGCCCATATGAGCTCCCAAACCCTCTTAGAACATCACAAGTCCCACAGGACCTCCCAATACTCCCGCAGAATCACCTTGAGACAATTTGCATCTGGCATGGGGTCCTCATCTCCATCACAGCAGGTATCCCAAAACAATCTTGAGACCCCCAATTCCACCCCAGGGATCACCCATATTCCCCCATTCGGACCTCTGGAAACCACCCTAGGAAACCTCCAAAAAGCCACTATGTCCCCAAACACACCCCGGAGACATAAAGTCCCCCGGGAAACCCTCGGAAATGGTTATACCCAGCAAAGGGTCCCCATCATCATCATCGGCATCGCCCAAATACCCCCATGTCCAAGTTCCACCCATAACACCCCAAAACCTCCCAGGACCCCCAAACCCACCCAGGTACCCCCAAGTCCCCAGAGCTCCTCTGCCAGAATCAAGGGAGTGGTGTTGCCCTTTTAAGGGGAATTTTAATGGGCACGGAATATAGGCAGCTCTTAAAGCGGCAATGGTAGAGAGAACGCCAACACTCCACCCTGGGAGCAAAACATCCCCTACAGGGGGTTGTAGTGGGGGTCCCCTACAAATGTCGCTTTAAGCCTTAAAAGGGGCCTTTGGGGAGGTGGCCCCACAAACACCCTAAAATGGACAGGTAAAAGAAACCTTGTAGTGGTGGGATTCCCCCCAAGAAAAGCCTTAAAAAGAGAAAAACTCCACTTCAACTGGACCTGAAGAGCCTGAAATGCCCTCAGAGAGGGACAGGATCCCCTCCTGTGCTGGGGCCGCTCCGAGCCGGGAACTCTCCCGTTCACTGCACTCGGGGGAGCCCCGAACGATGACGGGTCCTGGGCTGAGCCCCCCACTCAGCCGGGGTGCAGAGGGAACTGGGGGGGCTGGGACGGGGCTTGGGGGTCCTGGGGTTAACTGGGGGACCCTCAGTGGGTCCCACTTCCCGGTGTCCCCCCTCTCCCACCTCTTTCTCATTTTCCCCTTCAAAGTTCCGCTCTCCCCAGCTGGGTTTGGGGGTCCCTGGGCCTTTTCCCTTCGTGTCCCGGCCCGGCCACGCAGCCATAGGGTTGGAGGAAGAGGAGGAGAAGGAGAAAGAGGAGAGATGGAGGAGGAGGAAGGATAAGGAAGATCGAGAGGAGGCACCACGTGCGTTCCCCGCTCTCTGTATCCGCGGCTCCTTAGCCCCCAGACCATCGCCCCCCGCATCCCGCAGGTGCCCGGGGAGGAGGCATCCCAGGCAATATAAATACAGAATTCTCCAATTCCACTCAGAAATTCTCATGGAATAATGGAAATCCTGGCAGTGAGAATTTTGAATCCTCCTGCTTCCCTCCCAAATTCCCACCGAAACTATGGAATTACAGCATTCCTGGAGTCAGACATTTGGAATCTTCCAGTTTCATTTCCAAATTTTCAGGTAAAACCACGATTCTGGCTCTCAGTAATTTGGAATCCTCCAGCTTTGCATTCAATTCCCCAGGGAATAACAGCATTCCGGGTGTCAGGAATTGAGAACCCCCCAACCTAAATTTTAGCAATTTAAAAATTGCATTTTAGCAATTTTAACAACCTAAAATTTCACCCAATTCCCAAAGAATAGCAACATTCTAGGTGTAAGGAATAAGAATTTTCCAGTTCCCAATCCAAATTCCCTTGACATAATGGCATTCCAGGCATCAGAAATTTCATATATTCCATATGCCCTCCCAAGTGCCCATGGAATAAAAGCATATCAGGCAGGGGGAAAGTAGAATCATCTAGTTCCCCTCCCAAATTCCCACAGAATTATATCTGCCACGACATTGGGAATTTAGAATTCGCCAGTTCCCCTTCCAGATTCCCAAAGAGTAACAGAATTCTGAGTCAGGGATTTGGAATCCTCCAATCCCCCACCCAAACTGCGACTGGAATAATGGCGTTCTGGGTATCAAGGAATCTTCCAGCTCCGAAACCAAATTCCTGTGGAGTAACAGCATTCCAGACATCAGGAATTGAGAGGATTTCAGTTGCCCTCCCAAATTCCCATGGAATAATGGCATGCTGGGGTTCAGGAATTTAGCACTCCGTACGCTTTACCTAATTCCCCCCTAATTCCCATCAAATAAAAGCATTCAAGATTTAAGGAATTTTCAGTCCTCCAATTCAACTCCCAAATTCCCATGGAATAATGGTATTCTGTGTGTTGGGCATTTTGAACCCTCCAGTTTCCCTCCCATTGCAAAATGGGATTCCAGGCATCATGAAATTTGAATTCTCCATGTGCCCTCCGAAATTCTCATGGAATAACAGCAGTCCAGGCATCGACATTTTGGACCCCTCCAGACCCCCTCCCCCACTCTCTAATTCCCATGGATTTGAAGCATCCTGGGCATTAGGAATTTAGAATTCTTCAGATGCCCTCCCAATTTCCCATGGAATAATAGCATGCCAGGTGTCAGGAATTTAGAATCTCCCATCGCCTTCTTTAATTCCAATAATATTCCCATGGAATAATGGCATTCTGGGTGTCGGGAATTGAGAATCACCCCTATGCCCTCCAAATTCCCACTAGTATCCCAAAGAATAACAGCATTCCAGGTGTCAGGAATTGAGAATCCCCCAGTTCTACTCCCAGACTCCCGTAGAATTACAGCATTCCTGGTTTTCAGAATTTTAATTCCCATGGATTAACAGAAATCCTGGCAGATGGAACTCTGAATCTTCTAGCTTCCCTCCCAGATTCCCTCTCAAACTGTGGAATGACAGCATTCCTGGCGTCAAGAATTTGAAAACGTGAAGCTCCCCACACAAATTCCCAGAGAACAATGGCATTCCAGGTATGGAGAATATGGAATCCTCCAGTTCCCCTTCTAAATTCCCAGGGAATATCAGAATTCTGGGTGTCAGGGATTTGGAATCCTCCAGCTCTGCACCCAAATCCGGGTGTTGGGAAATTAGAATTCCCCAGTCTTCTCAAATTCCAAACATATTCCCATGGCATAATGATATTCCAGGCATCAGGAATTGAGAATCATCCAATTCAACTCCCATACTCCCATGGAATAACACCATTCCGCTTGTCGGGAATTTAGAATCCTCCATAAAACATCCCAAAATCCCACTCAATTCCCAAGGAAGAGCAACATTGCAGCCGTCAGGAATTGAGAACCCTCCAGCTCCCTTCCCAAATTCCCACAAACACCAGGAATTACAGCATTCTAGGCATTGGGTATTTGGAACCCTCCAGCGCCGCACCCAAACCCCCAAGGAAGAACAGCATTCCAGCTCTGAGGAATTGAGAATCCTCCAATTTCAGTCCCAATATCCCATTGAATAATGGCATTTCCGGGTGTCGGGAATGTAGAATCGCTGTAGGCCCTCGAAGTTCCCAACAGAATCCTTAAAAATAACAGCATTCCAGGTGTCAGGAATTGAGAAACCTCCAGTTCCACTCCCAGACTCCAGTGGAATTACGGAATTCTGGGCCTTGGAAAATTTGAACCCTCTGGTTCCACTCCCAAATTCCCATGGAAAAGAAAGATTCCAGGCATCATGAACTTCGAACTGTCCATGTTCCATCCCAAATTTCCATGATATAACAGGAGTTTGGACATTGGAAGTTTCAACATCTCCCGTTCCCCTCCGAATTCTCATGGAATTGCAGCATCCTGGCCCTTAGGAATTGAGAATTCTCCAGATGCCCTCCCAATTTTCCATGCATAAATGGCACGCGGGTGTCAGGAAATAAGAATGCCCCATAGCCTGCTCAAATTCCAATCATATTCCCATAGAATAACTAGTTCCCTGGTTTTAGGGATTGAGCATCATCTTGTTCTACTCCCCTACTCCCACGGGAAAAATAGCATTCCGGGAGTCAGGAGTTTAGAATCCCTGATAAGGCTTCCCAAACTTCCACCCAATTCCAAGCAATAGCAACATTCCAGGTGTCAGGAATTGAGAATCCTCCAGTCCCCCTCCCAAATTCCCACAAAGACCATGGAATTACAGCATTCTGGACACTGGGAATTTTGAATCCTCCAACACTGCAGCCAATTTCCCATGGAATCATGGCTTTCCATGTATCAGGAACTTAGAATGCCCCAGCTTCCTTCCCAAATTCCCACCAGAACCCCAAAGAATAACAGTATTCCAGGTGTCAGGAATTGAGAATCCTTCAGTTCCACTCCCAAATTCCCACGGAATTATGGTATTCCCAGTTATGGGAATTTTGAACCATCCAGTTCCCCTCACATATTCCCATGGAAGAATGGCGATTTGGGCATCAAGAATTTGGAATCCTCTTGCTTCCCTCTCAGATTCCCACTGAAATTACAGAATTACAGCATTCCCGGTGTCAGGAATTTAGACTCCTCCAGATCCTCAGAAGACATCCCATGGAATGACGGTCTTCCAGGCATGGGGTATTCAGAATTCCCCTCTTTCCCTCCAAATTCCCATGGATATCTGGCATCCTGGGCATTAGGAAATTAGAATTCTCCAGCTCCCCACCCAAATTCCCAGGGAACAACACAATTCTGGGCGTCAGAAATTTGGAACCCTCCAGGACAGCACCCAAACCCCCATGGAAAAAGAGCATTCTGGGGTCGAGAATTGAGAATCCTGCAGTTGCACTTTCAATATCGCATGGAATAATGGCATTCCGGGTGTCGGGAATGTAAGATCCTTCCTACACCCTCTAAATTCCCACCCAAAACCCCAAAGAATAACAGAACTTGAAGTGTCAGGAATTCAGATTCCTTAAGGTCCACTCCCATACTCCCCTGCAATTATGGCATTCCCAGGGTTAGAAATTTTGAAAGCTCCACTTCTCTCAAATTCCCATGGAATAACAGCAATCCTGGCAGTGAGAATTTTGAATCCTCCTGCTTCCTTCCCAGATTCACAGCAAAACTATGGAATTACAGCATTCATAGTGTCATGAATTTGGAATCCTGCAGCTCCCCACAAAATTTTCCGGAGAATAATGGCACTCCAGGTATGGAGAATTTGGAATCCTCCAGTTCCCCTTCCAAATTCCTCTGGAATAACAGAAGTCAGGCGTCAGGTATTTAGAATCCTCCAGTTCCCCACCCAAATTACAGTTGGAACTATGACATTCTGGGAATCTGGAATTTGGAACCTTCCAGCTCCGCAACCAAATTCCCATGGAGTAACAGCATTGAAGACGTCAGGAATTGAGAGGATTTCAGTTGCCCTCCCAATTTCCCATGAAATAATGGCATGCTGGATGTCAGGAATTTAGCATTGTCCTTGCACCCTACTATATTCCCACCAAATTCCTATAGAATAACAGCATTTCAGATGTCAGGAATTTCTAATCCTCCAGCTCCCCTCCCAAATTCCCATAGAATAATGGTATTCTGTGTGTTGGGACTTTTTGCACCTCCAGTTGCCCTCCCATGGAATATGCCATGGAATAATGGCATTCCGGGTGTTGGGAATTTAGACTCTCCCATAAACCGTGCTAAATTCCTAAAAAAATTCCCAAGGAATAATGGCATTCCAGGTGTAAGGAATTGAGATTCCTATACATCCCCCCAAAAATTCCCACCAAAACCATGAAATTACAGCATTCTGTGCCTTCGGAATTTTGATCCCTCCAGTCGTCTCCACCCCCCCCCCTCTCCCCATCCCCCCCACCAAGAAAAAAAATTCCCTTGGGAAAGTGGAGTCCAGGCATCATGAATTTCGAATTGTCCATGTGCCATCTGAAATTCCCATGGAATAATGGCAGTCCGGGCATCAATTGTTTGGAAAACTCCACTTTCCCCCACAAACTCCCATGGAATTGCACCATTCCAGGCATTAGGAATTTAAAATTCTCCAGATGCCCTCCCAAAATTCCCATGGAATAATGGTATTCTGCATGTAGGGAATCTTCAGTCCTCCAGTTCCCCACCCATACTCCCCTGAAATAATGGTATTCCGGGTGACAGGAATTTAGAATCCCCTATAAGGTGCCAGAAAATCCTACAAAATTCCCAAGGAATAACTGCATGCCATGGGGCGGGAATTATCAGTCCTCTACCTCCCCTACCAAACTCCCAACAGAACAATTAAATTACAGGATTCCAGGATTTGGGAATTTGGAATCCTTTAGTTCCTCTCCCAAATTCCCATGGAAAACAGTGATTCTAGGAGTCAGGAATTTTGAGTCATCCGTGTGCCCTCCCAAATTCCAACAGAATAATGGTAGTCTGGCCATGGGGAATTTGAAATCCTCCAGTTCCCCTCACAAATTCCCATGGAATTGCGGCATCCCAGGCAATAGGAATTTAGAATTCTCCAGATCTACTTCCAAATTCCCAGGGAATAACAGAATTCTGGGCATCGAGAATTTGGAATCCTCCAGTTCTGCTCCCAATATCCCATGGAATAATGGCACTCCGGGTATCAGGAATTGAGAATCCCCCACACGCTGTTCCAAAATCCCACAAAATTCCTAAGCAATAACGGCATTCCAGGTGTAAGGAATTGAGATTCCTCCACCTGCCCCCCCAGATTCCCACCAAAACCATGGAACTACAGCACTCTGGGCATTGGGAATTTTGAGCCCTCCAGTTCCCCTCCCAAATTCCCATGGAAAAGTGGGATTCTAGGCATCATGAATTTCAAACCATCTCTATGCCCTCCCAAATTCTCATGGAATAGAGGCAGTCCTGGCATTGATAGTTTGGACACCTCCAGTTTCCCCCACCACCACAAAATTCCCATGGAATTGCAGCATTAGGGATTAGCAGAATTAGGATTAGGAATTTAGAATTCTCCAGATGTCCTCCCAATTTCCCATGGAATAATGGCACTCCAGGTGTCAGGAATTTAGAATCCCC